>NW_026623384.1:510879-529840 GCF_030028575.1 Malurus melanocephalus | reverse complement strand
AAAAAAAAAAAAAAAGGTTAAAAATCACCATGGAGAAGTTAAATGTAAGTCATAAGACAGGAAAGTATATATATTTATATAGATTTCAAATAAAATGAAGAAAGCACACACCCCTAAAAATGGGGAAGAGTTACGTTATACAGATGGCCCTTACCTGCATAGGGTCCAACTGTATTGGAAWGCCAGAGTACCATAAAAGTCCTTTTGAATAATTATGTGGTTATGTTTAAACTGCTCCGAGTGACTTATTTTCACAGACTGAGTTTTTTTCACAATTTTTGTAAAAAAATCCCCAGGAGAATTTGAATCCCTACAGATGATAACCCATACTCTGACATGACTTCAAATTAATAAATTTTTAATAGAAAAGTTTCTATAGGGTGTCCCAAGATCAATAGTCTATTTTCTTGCAGGGGAACCCTTGYGAAACCTCCTTCACAGTGCATTGGTACCTGGAAATTAATGATAGATGTGAATGGGGTAAAAACAACAGAAAACTGAAAAATGCTTTGGGAGATGCTGCTCTAAGATTGGGAGGCAATTAATTTAGATAAACTTTTGATTTTTTACAACTTTTTTTTTTTTCTGCCTCCGAGGAGAACAGAATTTATGTACCAATACTAMTAATATTAGTGAAAAATAATTTATTTTATCTCAGAGCCAGGATGCTTTAAAATTTGACATAGATGCATCATCCTATGAAGTCAGTTATTCCCATCTCTGTCATATCAATGGAGAAGCAATCATGACACAAACATACATAACTACCAAATGGTAATTTAGAATAGAGGTTAAAAAATATATGAATTTCCCTTCTTGACACTCCTGCAAGGACATCTCTTGCTTCCAAACAGTGATGCAATGTTTCAGGATGGAGAGAGTGCTGGGGAGCAGAAACTTTGATGAGGTTTTTTCACTCAAWTTTTTCTAACCCTTATTTATTAAATGGTTATAAATTCTGAATTTATCTTAGCAAATACTAACTAAAATGTACTCTTTATTGTAACTAAATAAACAGAAACACATGAACACTATTTGGGCTTTAAGAATTTCTGTTCTTATAGGATTAATAAATAAGAAAATCAACAGTAATAACTATGTCAGTAGTTCCAGCTGGAATTCTCAAATAGTCTGCAGTTATGCTTCCAACTTCTGGTCAAACTGATTACCCAGCCCCAGTAATTAGTACCACTTAATGTAAAGTGCTGCTCAGTGTATTAGAAATCTCTTGTCAGAAGATGCCCTGGGCTGACAGCAGGGTGACCAAACTAATTCTCGCTTTTAGAACAGACAGAAATTGTAGGTCAGGGATAAGCAAAATATGCTCACATTTCAGCTGCCTCAATTAGATCTGTATCTAGGATAAAAATGTCCTGTGGTTAAGTCATATATGCAACTGACCCTTTGCCTTCATGAATATGAATGYGCACAGAAAGTTAAGCTAGGAAAAAATACAGCGGTAATTTCTCAAGAGTAAGTTGGCAGGCTCTGCTCATTTATTTATTTATTTCTTCTCCAGGCATAATGCCTGCTTTAGGATGCATAGGATTTCTTTCACYCACGCTTTGTTGAGAGATATTTAAGAGTTTAAAAAATGTTCAAAATAGTCATAAAACAATGCAGCTAATATCCARCATAAAAATATCTTCAGAAGATGACCAAAACTTCCACAGAAATTACCTACTGAACAAGAGAAGACTGTGAAGTTTGTGGTGAAAAAGAATATTTCTTCCAGAGGTGTTTTTCCACATTTTTCCTGTCTTATTTTATCACCAGTTGTTTTGACACTACACACATTTTGTTCACATCTTATTCAAGTTTCAATTTTTGGAACAAGCATAAAATCAACATCAAGGCTGGCCCAGTAAGATAGCTGTAAATTAACAAAATACCTGATGAAAAATATATTCTTGTATTTAGTGTTAAGGGAAGGATTTTTCATATTCTTAACATTGAAGTGATACTTTTTTTTTTTTTTTTAGCTATATCAGTGAGAATAGGCTTATGTTATTTGAAATAAGTTTTAAATTTACAGCCTCATAATAAATGATTGAAACATTGGCCCATTAATTAATCAATCATAACATTTTGGACCTTGATATTCAGACTTAATTACATCATATTGTTTAGTATTGTGATTTTCAGTGATGCAATTCCAAATGCAGAAATGTAGGTAGTGAAAAAGARAATGGATCTTAAACTGAATTATTCCATAATGTTAACATGAATTGGCTTTTTTCAGTGAGGTCAAAAAACAGATTTGAGGTCAAAACATAAATATAAATATATTTATATTAACAGTTTAAATAAATTTCAGATGCATTAAGTTATATCCCACTTTTCACTGTTCTGAGTAACTTTAACCTGAAGGGAGTCTACAAGAAAGGTGAAGAGTATTTTTTTCACAAGGACATGTAGTGATSGGACAAGGGTTATTGGCTTTAAGCTGAAGGACAGTGGGTTTAGATCAGATATAAGGAGACGCTGTGGATGCCCCATCCCTGGAAATGTTCAAGGCCAGGTTGTCTGGGCTCTGAATAAATTAGTCTAGTGGATGACATCCCTGCCATGGCAGGGGATTRGAACCAGATGATGTGTTAGTTCCCTTCAAACCCAAACCATTCTATGATTCTGTGGGCATAAGAAACAGATCACGATATTTAATTCTGAATGTCATTCTACAGGAGTGATTGCAATTAATATTAAAATGCAGCTTTTTGTCTAATGAACTGTGAATAATCAAGTTTTATTAAAAAAGCCCTAATTTGTTTAGGTACATGCATTGCCTAGTTATCCAATTATTGCTGCAAAATTACAAATRGGGAAAGTCAAATCTGTTAAATTAAGAAGGTCACCAAAGTAATTAAGACTGCTGAAGCATATTATTAATACTTTACAGTAGGTGGGGCACTGCTGAAATTTACCTGCTTTTCCTTGTTATGTAAATGATGGGCTTTTGTACCATCTGTGTTTAAATGAGTTAATTTRCAGATAAAAGTATTGTAAAAGAGAAGGCAAGGTTCTGGGCAAGAAAAGTTCTTATCAGCAACAAAAATAAATTAAAACCGTTTTCTTTCCTTAGTAAGACTGTGTGTTGCTAATTCTACATTGAGAATGTTGAAAATTTTTTTGCCTGTGCTTCAAAAGTAATAAGATAACAGGGGAAAAAAAGAAAAAAGAGCAATGTTGTTATACGTGAAAAAATTTGCATTGAGGATGAAGAGAATGCTAAGAATACTCCTATGGTAAATGTTTCTGGCATTTAATAAAGAACACAGAATGTAATGAATAAGAAATAAGCCACTGTGTCCTTCCAGTCTTTACCAGAGTTAAATTTTGGGTTGCTATTCCTATTTTGGCATTGGTATTTTGTATTTTGGACCAAAGGAACAAAAAGAGTTTCAGACATTATATGTACTAGATACTGTATGAAAAATAGCATCAAGCATTAATTGCTTTAGACAATAAAAATGAATAGTTTTCTGGTACAGAATTACAATAAGGTTCCCATCAGGGAGTTGTACTGCTATTTTACCAATTCCATTCTGAAGYATTTTAACATATCACCAGCTGGTGCAGTATCAGCCACAGAAACAACTATTATGGGTATATGGATGTATACTAGCACTTATAACCATAACACTCAGTTTTATTGAAGCAGTAAACTAGTTCATAATGTATAGSAAATTCAGCATAAAAGGGAAAGAAACCAAAACAAAACAAGGGACAAAAGGCCATGGTAGCAGATCTTGAAGCTGATAAAGTCAGCCAATGTAGAACACCTCCWTGTGTGTGAATATTTATTCCTGTCGTTCCAAGTTTGTTACTTATATGGGCAACAATATTTATGGTCAACCTTTACATCTTTGAAAACAAGTTGCTAGATATCTATAAAGTTGATTTAATTTATATCAAACTATAGGGTATTCAGATTCAAGATCACTGTCAGTAAGTTAACAGGTGACACTAAGGTGGGCAGGAGGTTTTGATCTGCTGGAGGCCAGGAAGGCTCTGCAGAGGGATCTGGACTGGCTGGAAACATGGGCTGAGATCAATTTTATGAGATTCAACAAGGTAAAGTGCCAGGTCCTCCACTTGGGTCACAGCAACCCAACAAACACAACAATACAACATTTAAATAGAATTAATTTACACCCCGCAGTGATACGTAAGGGTCTCTTAGAGGCTCCAYATTCAGACTATCATGATCTTGGAGAGATTAATTTATCTCCTTCCCTTCCCCTTCCATTTTCCCTTCCCCTTCCCTTTTCATGGGATTTCCATCAGAGATCAAATTTGCTATCTATTTTTGGCGGGTTGGAACACAGCACCAGAGGTATCCAATACTATTTATGATGAAAATTATACTAGCTTCTGGTGATCTTGTAATGTGATTTTTGAAGCACAGACATACCGAGTCAATAGCCTAGATAGTCTGCACTTCTTATTAATTGAATGTTTTTAAGCGGAAGTACTAAGAAGGACAAAAATGGCTCTGTTGTGGAAAAAAAATCCAAAACAAAACAAAACAAAAAACAAAAACAAAAACAAACAAACAAACAAAAAAAAACCACAAAACAAACAAAAAAAAACCTCTATCCATCTACCTTATTTTTTCTTTCACACCCTTTCTTGCCACTGCAAGAGCTGGCAAGAAAATACCATTTAAAGTGAAAAACAATTGTCTGTAATCATTATCTGCAATGATCTCAGGTAAGTTAGAAAAATGWGCTTGTTTTTTCTTAAAAGTAAATAATAGGAAGGTAGGAATCCTACCTTAAAACAATTTAAAGTATGAGTTCTACTAGCTTCAACAGAAAAAAAAAAAAGTTAAAATTAAATGTCTATTTTTGCTTCACAACACTGTAGATAATCTAGCCTGCTTTCGCTATGAAATTTCTTGAGTGAATTGTCAATATCTGAAGGATAATTGAAATTTTACAGCCATTCCTAGTGAGAATTTAGAGCTTAAACCACTTCTAATTAAAGCAAGTGGAGATATTTTCACTAAGCTGAGAAGGAAGCAGAAAAAGTCATTCTCTTACATCAAGTAATATAATGAATGGTATGGCAGACATGCTATCATTTAGGTATTTATGGAGAAACAAAAGGGCTTGGGAAATCAATGGTCTATATATAGAGGAAGGACAGAAGTGAAACAACCTGGGAGAAGGGTACATAACTGGAGGCAAGCATGTTTCTTCTCTGAAAGAAAAGTAGCTATTGCAATAGGTTCAAATTTATATTGGGAATTTGTTGTGAACCACCCCATAGAAAGTACTGTAAAATGGCCTGTGAAAACAAAAGTTTGTGATAAAGGAAAAACAGTTTTGATGCAAGATTTTAAATATCTTGACATAAACTGCTATGTAAGACTATAGTTAGACAAATGACTCTGCAAAAAATTATTTTGAGGTTCCATCTCTTTTTTTTCTAAGTGGTTCACACATCAAATTTGCTCATTTTACAAATCAAAATGTTCCTGTTGCCCATTTCTGAAATCTAAACTCAATTGCTAAAAGTCAGTTTTGCAGTATTACTGCTGCTATGCCCAGTTATGCCTGAAAACCATGTCAAGTAGAAATTCTTTTCATGGTGAACACATCACAACCACAGGTGTTTCAGAAATTAATTGTTCATATAAGAGGGTCAGTTTATTTAGAAACTAGGTAAAACTATATCAGATGTTTTCTAAAGTAAAAGATAGTTATTATAAATTCAACATAATCAACATAACTTTAAGATATCAATTTCTTACATTCTTCTCAAATTATCAAATCATTAACTAGCAGATTCTACTTTGGTAACAAGACAAAAAGCAATCAGTATCTCAAATACTTCTTTTAAATATAACTGGAATTCAGTGGAATTCATTTCTCCATACATTTTAGAGAATCAACATACAATTAAATTTAAAAAATCAAAGTGTAATTTAAAAATAAAATATGAGTAGTTTTCTTCAACCRTACAAAAAAGTTTCTCTCTAACCTCTGAATAAAAATTTAATCTAACTTCACCTTCACAACACTGCATTCCTAGATTCACCTGAGAGAAATGGACATTGATTCATTACCTAATTATTGCATGAAGATAAATAGGACAGTGAAGCCAGATACTTTGCAAATTTACATACGCTTTCATTATTAACAGTAGTGCAATGTGATTGCTTAAGAGGAAATTTTAATCTGAAAGTAGATTCCTAATTTAGAGAATGGTGTGTGTTTTTTTATAGTACAGAAGAGGTAGGGCAAAAATAGGGACCCATATTGAGAAGGAGTTTATGTCTGGGAATAGTATTTCAATCTACCATTTCTGGAGTTTTGTTACTATGGATACCATTGGTTGCTTTGGTTTATTAATGCTCCAGGACATGAAACAACACCATTCAAACATATAGAAACCACTGCAGTGTACTATAGTAACAGCTGCATGTTACAAATTCTGCTAATAAAGGTTTGCTTTGCTGATGCAGGACTTACATTAGGCACTGCAAAGATAATCATTCAGAGCAACGTAACTTGTGAAGCAAATCTACAAACAAAGCCATTTCTGGAGACAGATGGGATTTTACCTGGCAGGTTTCTTGCTGAATTTCTAGATGATGATGGCTAGTTTTCAACTAAAACAACTGCAAAACACCCATGCTATTCAGTTTGAATCCAGCTTTGACATCCTCCCTCCATTAGATAACTCACTGCTTGCCAAGGTCAACTTGGCCATGTTCAGAAAATTGCAATGCAGATATCCAATTCCTAGGGTGAACATCACATTCCCGGAAACTGGTTGCATTTTACGGCAGAATTTTATTAATGCTTCTTCTTCTGGAAGATGGGTTTTCTGAGAGGTTTATTTCTCCACAGTAGCGGCCTGCTCCCAGTCTCAGTGACTGTGTTTTCAACTCACTCTAAATGATTATTTTCTGAAGCAGCTACAAAAAAAACCTGTTCTTTGCTTTGTTCCTTGTATATCTGTCCCCATGACTGCTCCAAGGGCAATCACGTCACTGATCATTTCTGACAGTGCACTGACCCCCATGGGCAGGCTTGGGACAGTAAACTTTTGCTATAGATTAACTTTGTGCATGGCCACTTACCCTTCAGGCTACCCTGAAAAAGACAGGTTAAGAGAAATATGTATGTCATTTGATTTTATTTGGTTATGATCTAGAAGCAGATTGCGAGAGGAGGACAGCTGCTAACTACCAAGGACCCAGGAGAAGCATGGGTATAATTCCCCTCTGACTCAGAAACATTGCTGATACTTTGGATTCAACTTAACTTTTCATGTCATGAAGTCCTTTGAAAGGCCCTGTGCAACAAGTCTGTAGTGTACTGGACCATGAAGAACAAATCAGGGAACAGTTTGCTGCTCTTAAAACTTTGTTGAGAGCAATAGACACCACACCTTGTAAGTCCAGTCAAGAAACTTTCATTAACTTATTTGCTGTTTGATCTGAATAACCAGAAATTGAACAAACAGTAGGAAGTAGTCCAGTTAAATATTTTTAATGGGTTMCCTGTCTGCAAACCATATAGGAAAGAAAGGAACTAAAAATTTTCTTAGAGTTATCAGCTCTGTCTTCCCCAAATTTTCTTCACATAATCAAATGACTATGCAAAACTAAAATTGAGTCAAAATGTTAAGTTGTTGATAGATACCAACCTCATGATCTACATTTTAAGTTCCAAATTCAATATAACTTTGTATTCATATGTCAGCTCAGTACCATTGCTGAAAASAATGATTGAATTTCATATTTTTAGGCAAACTTGGATGCAGTACTGTTAAATAAATTGTTTTAAATCTATAAAAGAGATTTGTATAAAAGTTTTATGCTACAAGAGTTTTTGTTTTTGTTTTTTTTTTTTGTTTTTTTTTAATTTTGAACCAAAGGATTTTATCATTTTTCTGTACAACACCAAAAAAACAAAGAAGACAATTTTACTGATTTCATTATCATGTGTCTGCCATGCTGTCAATAGAAGCTCAAAACAAGCAAAGCAGATTCAATGGATTGAGGTTTTGGTTGTCAATCGAATAAGAAGTTTAAGGACCTAATGCAACTGTGAAGGATGACACTACTTCAAAAATAAATCTGAATATAACTATAATTAAAAAGGAAAATGGTGCTAAAATGACATATTATTCATAAGATGCAAAAATTTAGACTTACCTAAAACTGTATATTTCAATAAACTCAGCTGCAAAAAAGTACTGGAGGAAAGTGAGACCATATTGACATTTTACGCTGAATTATTTTATTAAATGTCTATGAATAACCTACTGGTTTCTTTAGTCATAACTTTTGTGTTCTTTAAAAACTAAATATAAGCTTCCATGCAGAAAAAATATGGAATACACCTTTAGAATAATAATTTATTGATTTCACTGTATTGGCAGTAGGGGTARTTTTAACTTAGTAGCATAACAAGAGATATTTGTAGATTTATTCTTAGCATCTTGCAGAAAATTGCAACTTTTGTCCTATGAATTTTTAGTGACTTATTCCAAAATAACTTCTTCTTTGTCTAGCTTTCCGTTGAGTTTTGATTATTTATGAATAATATTAATATTTTTTCTTTTTTTCCCCAAAAAATTATAGACTAATAGTGCACCATGATCTTCTTTGTAATGTTGAATTAATGGAAATTTTTCCTTGTTAAAAGTTGCTTATAAAAAGATAATGCTTAAGGGCCTGTATAAAGCTTTATTCAGCAGTTCACCCCACTCTTGAGGAGGGATGATGTTTGCTTGTTTTTAAGAGAATGTCCTCAAATTCTTCTGTTTACAAGCACCTTGAATGATAAAGCATTATTTCATAATGTGTCATTCTGTTATGGAAAGAAGAAATAGGACTATCAGCCATAAGCATCATTCAGTGTCTGGATCCAAATGCAATCAGCTTCTGTTAAACCAGAATTGCCAACTAAAGAATACAATACTCAATTCTTTTTCCCACTGTCTTTTATTTTTTCATGTATCTTTGTCTTTAACTGTACTATAAAGAGAAACTTTAAGATGTTAATATATGTTAAAAATGCAATGAAACTGCACCACTTTTYCCCTTAATATATTGTAATAAAAGCAGCTTAATTCCTTTGAAAATCTTGAATCTGGTCCTTGCTTTCTGATTGTTTGATTTTATGATTTGCATAAAAGAAAAGAATAAGTTAGCTTTTAGAGGAAACAATACTATGTAATAGATGTCATGATGAGAATGACCTTAACAGTGTTTTCTTTAAATATCATCAGCACACTATATAACTGTCCTACAAAACWGTAATGCATGTACAGTTCATATTAAAACTATAATTTTAATTTCTTATCTTCTGCTTCATCACTAAATATACAAAATACAAAATCTACCTTTTCAGGTGTCACCTCCAATCTGAGTAATGACATCTCAAAGAGAAGGAAAGGGAAGAAAAACAAGCTCTTAAAAAGTCTGAGTAGGTAGATGACTGAAAAAGAATTATTTCTGGAGCTGCAGAAAAAAGAAAAGAAGAATTAAAAGAGTGACAGAAAATGCAGGTTAAGAAACGGTGCCAATAGGTAATGAAGGAGAGTGGCAGTAATAGCAACTGTAGCATTCATACAGTGACTATCAAATACATAAAAGATGAAAGACAACACCAGGTCCACTGGCTACAGCTGAAACATCCTTTCTCCAGCCATATTTTAGAAGTGGTAATTGTTCTTTCATATCCTTTCATACCCTCTCACCTTCTCCAGTATTTAGTCATATTGCTTCTTTCTAAAGAAGAAATCTGTGCCTTTAATAGTTCCAAAATAAATTTCTGTGAATTTGCAGATTAGAGATTTATTTTCCCTTCACCTTGAGAAGATACATGAATTTATCTGTGAAAAAATCGTGATAAAAATATATTGCATAATTTTTGTAGTCATTAAGAAGGGGAAATGTGCACATACAATTTAATTGCTTTAAGATGAGAAGTATGATGAAAGGTAAAATGACACATAATTATGGCGTGTGCACAAACAGTCCCACTACCCTCTTTCTTCATAAGCATAGAAATATATTTCAGCACAAAATGAACAGTTAAGGAGCTATCAAAAAATAAATATGCAACCAAGGTTTTAGGTGATGGATTTTCACTGAGTTGCATGGATATTTTTAATTTGTTTGTTTGCTTTAATTCTGTCTTGTATTTTTAGTTGCAGAGAATTGCCAGAAGAGCTCCTGTATTGTTAATTTTTCTGACATTCACATTATTGTTGGATCCACTTGGTTGCTAAAATGCAGGAGTATTTTAGGAATGGTATTATCCAATTATTTAGTACACCACTGCTTGCTCTGCTCCCCCCTGTTGTCCAGGCTCAAAAAGCAAAGATCACAGGCTGAGATAAGAACAGTTTACTGGAAACAGCAACGAGATAAGAAAAGCAATGGTGACAGCAACAATATCAATAACAAAAGGTGTAATACAAAGACATTACTTGCATGGAAAGACCATGACAATAAACAAATGTGGATTGGCTCTCTGCCCACAGGTTTTCTCAACCRTAAAGAGTGCTGTAAGCGAGTCCCTTTTCAGTCTGTCCCTGGCAATGAATGAGCTGGTATGAAAATATACCTTGGTCATGCCTCCTCCCAGCTACTGCACAAAATTAACTGTGTTCTGGCCAAAACCAGGACAAAGAGCTATTTATTTATTTTTATTCTTCTCCCTGTAAAAAATCTTGACCAGTGGTATATAAATCATATGACACACAGACACTGAATCACAAAGATATTGAATGTTGTTTACAGTCACCTTGATTCACATGGCCACACTGCAACATCTGTTTGTAAAATGCAACAGCAAACACAACCCTCTGAAAGGTGGAAATAGTTAAAAAACTTATACATATATGGAGACATTTGTCTTTAAAGCTTCATCGCTTAGTGCTAAAAGTGCCATTAATGTGACTCTATTTTCTACCTCRCCAATCCAAATTTTATTATCTGCAGGCTGAGCAGCATTTATTTTGTTTATATCTGAAAAGAGGAAAAAAGGGTTTCATTAGCTAATTTATAAAACACACAAGGAGGCTGCTTGGTTAGGAGAATTTAATTTACAGGTCAAGTAATTCTGGAAATCTCTTCCAGGGCATAAACCATTTCATACCTTAATCTAAGAGAAAAGAAAACTTGATATATATCAAAAAAATACTTAGCTCTCTAATTCATTSCCAGTTTTTAGTTTTATAAACATAGCATGAATGTCAGTTTATTTCTGGCCTTCACTTGTAGGAAACAGTTTAGTGCCCTTCAAGCTGAAACATGTAATTTTATTCTAAGCTCTTATTTATTCAGTGGCTGTTCAAAATAGATAGTATAAAGGAGGTTGTTTCATGCTGTTTTCACTGTACCTGCATAGTATTTTAATGCTACTTCTGCGAGCTTTGTAGTGTACAGYATTCCACTATGCTCTTGCAACACAGGGAATACAAAGCAAATCCTCAGTTTCATAATGTAAACATAACTTTCTGATGAGCCAGCTACAACAAGAATATTGCTTTTGTGTTGCTCTAGAAGTTTCATTTCTCTAAATTACCACTTTCTAAGTTCTCGAAATTAGTAATTTCTTTTTTTCCTTGGTTTGTCCATATTGAAGATGATTCAGAATTCTTTGCTCTTCATAGATTGTGGTCTCCCCAAAAATGAGTTGACAGAACAAACATCTCTCCTAAATTCAAATCAAACATTTAATTTCTAAATAAATTTCTTAAAGGATACAAAATGACTAAAAYATATATAAGAATTCACAGAATATTTTTAAAATTAAGGGGACAGCAGCAAGAAACTGGTTATATGAGTAAAGTTAATTTCCAGAGCAACACAGATATTGCTAATTCAAATTTCACAGCTTTTCCCTCACACTTTATTTTCTCTGAAGCATTCTCTCAAATATCAGCCACCCAACAGCAACAGTGAACCTTCACACTTAGGTGGGGCTCATTTAAATTCTTGAGCGGATTGGAGAAGGTTATGCAATCTAACACCCAGTAGTGACCAAAGGAAATAATTGTGCATTTCTGGAACTAAGTTTGTTTACCTATCTTTGAGAGCTATCTTTGTCCTTTCCTATCAAGAGATTCACTCCTCACCTACCTGGGAACTGTTGCTCATGGTTGGTGAATGTTTAGTCAGCTAATGTTTGGCCACAGATACCACATGAATATACAAAATCTATCCAACACTCCCTTAGCTGTGTTCTCCTTTTATTTACATCACTATGAGAACAAAAAACACACATTAACTGGTGTGATGGCAACTCACATGACCTAGGATTTGCTCGCTATAGGCATCAAGAGASGGGGCTGAAGAAAGACAGATTCAGCAGGAGAGAGGAAGGATSCCATTTTTAACAGTTTATCACCTCATAGAGCACAGCATTTGTCCCTATGTCTGCTGGCACAGGCATGTATATACATTTGCACTTTTGCACATTTGCCCTTTTAAAGAAAATAAGGCAAGGATGAATATTCCAAGGTAATGACTTGAAACTTAGATTTTTATCTGATGYTAAATACTGAAGAAGATCTAGGAAAAGCAGTAGTTCTGAGTCAGACTGCTACAGGTTTTTGTGTGAAGTTAGTGGTTTTAAATTCAAATGAACATATTTGTAAAGTTTTAACCTTTTCCACTTCTCCTGGTCATAAGTAAATGGTCAGCATGAAATGATACTTTTGTCCTTGTGAAACTAAGAGACATACCAGGATAATGCTGCTATAGAAGCAGAGTGGAAGAAGAGGTACTGTAAAATAAAACATGCATAAGACATAGGATAACAGGTAGCACCAGGTGCACAATGTCAGTAAGCTGTCTCTTCTCTTGCTCCCCCTCTGCTTTTTTTTTTTTTTTTAATAGTTATGAGATTGAGTTTCTGAGACAACTTAGATAAGATTTAGAAAATCTGGAGGGCTGTTGACTTATCAGTAGAANAAGCTGTCTCTTCTCTTGCTCCCCCTCTGCTTTTTTTTTTTTTTTTTTAATAGTTATGAGATTGAGTTTCTGAGACAACTTAGATAAGATTTGGAAAATCTGGAGGGCTGTTGACTTATCAGTAGAACACAGCTTAACATGYAAATGTGATTCATGCAAATTTCCAGAGATAACAGACAGACATATTTATAATCTCAGTGAAAAGACTCTCAGTAGGTGAGGTGAGAAATCTATGAAACTTRGTTCTATTTACTGACTTGAAACAGATATGGAAGCACAAAAATAAACTGAGCATCTGTTTAAATCAGATAAATAGATACTTGGGGTATTTCTCTTTTATTCAGAAGATTGCTGATCGTAACCAGGGTAGATGAGAAATTAGGCAGTCTTAAAATATGGATAGCTATTCCTCTCTGCATTACAGCTTTATTATTATTATTATTATTATTATTATTATTATTATTATTACTCCCTTGCCTCTATGATTTCAGTCTGCTAGAAGTAGGGAAAATTGAGAAAAATGCTGCCAAGGTTCCTTTAATAATTCTTCAGTCCAAATTTCTTCCACAACACCTCTTGTTTCAGATGTCCATCCTAAGATATAGGGTTGAAATCTCTGAGTACCTGTTCAAGTCAAAGTGAAATGTAGATTCAGAATATTTCTCAAAGTTAAAACTCATGTTTTATGTTTTAGAGATCATTGTTTTAAAATTAATACTGTATATCTGACAAATAGGTCTGGAGACATTGTATAACTATTTAAAAATAGGTAGTGCCATGGAGCTGACAGAATTGACTGCACTTTTAATATTTTCTTGAGTTTTCTAAATTAATCCATTTCAGCCATGATCTGAGTTAGCACTGCAGGATGCTGATAGAGGGACATTAACAACACCTCTGGTCATACAATAAGTTATAGGCCACATGTCCATTCTACCATACATTTTATTGGAAGATATGATCAATTCAAAATATTCGTGTCTTTCCTTTGAAAATGCAGGAACACACTGCTTCCCTTAAAGCCAAATATTAAGAGAGCAAACACAGAATGATCAAAAGGAGAAAAATCAGCTATGTGTGTATATATAAATAATTTAACATTTCTAGGGTGATATGTGGTGAATGTTAGGCAAATTCYCTCACAAGCAATAAAATTCTCCTCCTTAACCACCTGAATTCTCTTCAAAAGACTGTCAAGCATTGTCACAGTTTCAACCTTACCATTTATTAAGGTTTATATCTATCCTGGCCCTAGCTTTTCATGTTCAACGGTGGGCCACACTAAGGTTTTAAATGAAAGCGCTCTGTGTTGCCCTTATAGAATTTGCAGAGTCGACCTTACAAGTATTCRACTCCCTGTTGCTCTATACTTTTTTTCAGAAACTAATTGCCAATTTAGACAGTATAAGCATACAGTAAACAACACAGCGATGTAGTCACGGCACATAAATYATTCCAAGTGATTACACAGCTGTCGCTGGTGTTACTTTTTGCTTGTAGGAAGAATGTACTTTGGTAACTTATGTAGCAAAATCTTTTCATGCTTTACAGTGAAAGAAGAAACATTTTGTTATGCAAGTATGGAAAACCTGGGGAATTATTAGTCTGTTTCTTTTAATTTGATAAGTAATTTCAGTGTATTCAGATCTATGCAGAAGGATTTTGCTTAATCTTACTCATTATAACAAGACTAGATTCCTCTAAAGACTGTTTGAATTCTGTTGTATTTGTCTGTTTTAAAATTGCTTTGATAAGGGTTTCTCTGGAATACTTCAGATTTCTGTCATCTTCTAATTTCCTGCTGTGAACTGAACATTTTTTGAACCAAACCAGAACTTAATTGCTCTCAGCCCAACCTTCCAGTAAAAAAAGCTTGGACTCTTTAGGTATAACTTAGGAACAACAATAAGCAACCCAAATCAAGACAAGAATGGAGCCATACTTCTTACTTTCCCTTCTGTGTTGGAAATTATGCCTCTATTTGTGTGTTGTGTCTGTGTGTCTGTGTGTCTGTGTGTCTGTGTGTGTGTCTCTGTGTGTGTGTGTGAGTGACAGAGAGTATTGCACTAGTTTACAAAAACAATAAATTCCTCTTGTAAAAAATACTAGGTCATTAAAGTGGCACACACTGAAGTGCTGATGGCATTTGTTTTTTTCATTACAAGCTAATAGTATACGAGGTCATAAATTCAAGGTTAAGAGTGGTACAGAGTTGACCTTTAATAAAACTGCAGCAGTGCAAATAACAAACAAGTGAATAGCATGAATAATACTAGAATCATTCTTTTGGAACTGAATAATTTACCCTCCTCTTCTTATGAACAACACTAGACACGGGTGTTTAGGAAATGAAAAGCTAAAATCTATGGAAAAGGTAATGATCTCTGAAAATTTTCTCTAATGACTAATTTGTGGCTCAGTGGATTTCAAGAGATTATTGGTTTTTGAAATGGATTCTATCAGCTAAAGAGATAATGGAAATCATTAGGCTGAATAAAGTAAAACAGTAGAGCTCCATGTTCTGAGGAGTTCTATTACATGAGTCTCTATTTCCCATGCAATTTAGAAGTATTTTTTCTTAAACTGAACTACTGTTTCAGCTTATATTATGGGACAAATTGTGATAACACAGCACTCAGCAACAAAACTTTCATTAACTTGAGTTGAATAGAGATTTGACTCTGATCTTTATCAGAAGAAGCTCTGTGATCAGTGAGAATTTCAGGTGCTCACTATTGCTCAGGATACGTCTCTGAATCCTGAGTTCCAGGTTTTTCACATTCAAGCAGAATAAAAGGAATTTAATCTTCATTATCAGCTCATGGACAATATATTACAGGACCAGTGCTGAAGTTAGAATTCCACCAGTAATTTATCCTTGTGACATTTATTGGTCTTACTCTCAATCAGACTTATTAAACCAGATGCTGTACAAATTACAGAAAGACTGATCCTATGCTTTGAAAAGCTTAATAATTCAAAGTGCAGTATCAGCCTGGAGACAATACAAAATGCTGGAAATATCCCTGATACAATATTATAAATGCATCTGTATCATTTCTAGCTTTTGTTTTTAAAAATACTTTGCATATTATTTTCCTTTTTAGTATCATGGTTTTATTTTCCACCCTTAGAAGTAGATTGCTTTTAAAAATGAATTTCTGCTATAAATGCCACCAGGGTATATTCCTATAGCTATATTAAATACATTATTGTTTGGAATTATTTCTTGTTGATATTTTGTTTGTTTTAAATGTGTTTTCATTTTTTTATGCTCATTTGATATACAGAACAAAGGATAGCTAACTAGACATTTGTTATTTGCTTACAAGATTGTTATTGAAGTTTAGGAAAAATATTTTAAATATAAAATTTCAGCATTAGGCATGGCTATGAAGGTTTTAAATTCTTACAGCTTTTAAAACATTGGGGTTTTATCTTTTTTTTTGTTTTGGAGGGGGGCAAGGGAACACGTTTGGGTTCTTTATAAAGTAGAATAATCAAGCAAAGGAAATGTTAAGCAAAATAACCATATGTAGTGGGTAAATCATGGCCAAATATCCCTAAAGCCTCTCCATCACTTCCCTCTGCAGCTGAACAGGGGAAAAAAACATAAAGCAGGGTTCATGAGATGAGGTAAGGACTGGGAGAAATCTCTCACCAAATATCAACAGAGGTAAAACAGGCTAGAATTAAAGATATTAATTGAACTTATTACTAACACAATCAGAGCAGAATAATGAGAAGCAGAATAAAAACCTTTAAAACTCTTTCCCTCAACTCTCTGTCCTTCCTAGCTCTACATCCTACAAAATGTAATTTTTTCCCTAACCTATATGCCTCCCTTACTCTTATAAATACATTAAACTACCAGTTTCACCTCAGAGCTCCTTTGGTGATATTTGGACTTCCTGCACTACAGGAATTTATTTGGTCCTAAGTACCTCTTATCATGGATGGATTTTTTGGATCTCCAAAACCAAAAAAGTACCACACTGCTTATTTTCCCTTATACCAAAAGATAAGTACAATGTTGGCCTAACAAGGACCAGCATATATGAGGAAATTTCTTTCAGAAAGTTTTATAAGTAATGACTTGATATAATTAGTAGAGCTGATGTTAATTTCCAGCCACATGGACCTCTTTTTCCCCCTGTGCGTCACTGAAGCCAATGATTACCGCCYGATGTTTGTGTAATATTGAGCATGTCATTAGAAACAAATGATTTTGTTAGCACTGGAAAATCACCTGTCATGGTGGCAAACTTAATATACTATGAAATTATGGCTTGAATACAAATTTTAAATGCTTGAAAATGWAAAACAGCCTCATGGAACAGAGTGTGTATGTACTTTAATGTTGGTAAATGCTAAAATACTGTGTAAACATGTATTTAGGAGATGTAAGATTATCTCTGACGGTGGAAAAGCAGAGAACAATATTTTTTYATTGCTTCAAGATAAAAGTTGGTAGAAATGCAGATAAGTGGATGATCAACTGACATTTTTAAGGAAGGTGACATAGATTACATGCCATAGGAGAAAGTTAATGCCAGTTAACTAACACTAAGTGATGTTTCCCTTCTGAACTGAAAAAAACCATCCTGACAAGAAAAAATATTCAAGAGAGAYAAGTATTTCTGAATACTTCCATCCTGGTTAATTACAGCTTATCTTTCATAAGCCCATGGGATTTGGTTTTATATTGTTAGTCTTTGTATTACAGTTAATTAATCAGGCCCAAGCAAGCCACTGGACAAAGGGAACCAATAGGATTAAATTTTCAACCAACAAAACCATTTACTTTCCATGTTCTATSTACAACTTAATAGGATTTGTAAACAAGCAAAATTTATTTGATGAAGATTAGACATTTGGAAAAGTGAATTTTGATTTAAATTGAATCCCATAGCATAAAAGTTCTCATGTAGTTACAAAATTGCTTTGTTATAGGCCAAATCTATTCTTCCAACTGGCAGTATTTTTCCTTTAAAAAGGCTGCTTTAATGATATTATAGTAGATGCTATAAAACAAAGAGATCCAAAACAAGAGATGCCATGATGTCTTCCAAAATTCACAAATCTATGTAGACAAAATGGGAAAAAGATAAGTTGACAGACAATGATAATCAGCAAACAAAAATTACCCCAAAACCTGCTCTGCAAATCTATTATGCCTGCATTTTTCAAAAGCTAAGTTAGATAAATTAGGTAGTATTACAAACTCTGCTTCTCATTACTATTATTTGCAACRTGAGATACATTTCTATAGTGGTAGCTTACACAATTAGTTCTGAAAAGTAGATTTTTAACAAAGGCCTTTTCCTGATATACCATTATTTGGTTTGCATATTCTTCACTTCTTACAAACCAGCAGGACTAAGTGGAGCACAAACCTCAAACTTACGTCTTTCATTCCAACTTCCATGCAAGCCAGAAGGGGAAGAAATGCCAAGGAAGTGAGAAAAATATTATGGACTGCTACTAAAAATAATACCTGTTTGCTTGTTTTGCAACTGGTACCAGTGATGGCCGCTCATGAGAATGATGATRTGCAAATACCAACAAACAAATATATTGAAAACAAAGGCAGTGTGTTGAAAGAKTACAGAATTAGAAGAACAAAGTTGGTTGTGATTCCTGTAATGTTTAGATCAGCATGCAACAGATCTTGATGGTGGTCTTTCAGTTCTTAGACATGGACTGAAATCTACATTAACACATTCATAGTTAATCTGGTTTTTCTATCTTTTTTTTTTTTTAATTGAGAAATTTATAGATATTTTGCTTACAGAACCAGATCAAACTGCTCTCTTTGAAATACTAAAACACATTTCAAACTCAATTATACACAGAAAGAAATTTCTTTTGCCAGGTATTGAAGCTAAATGCAGAAACCTTAATATATTACAGTTTTTCATTTAAAGATCCATATTATAAATAATTTTTTGCACTGACTTGTGGTTTTTGGGGTCTGGTTTTGGTTTTTTTTTTTGTTTTTGTTTTTGTTTT
>NW_026623384.1:507592-509670 GCF_030028575.1 Malurus melanocephalus | reverse complement strand
GAGGTTTCCAAACTCCTGTACATACCATGAAGAATTTGATTAACTAGTACTCTTACCAATATAGTTTCACTTATTTTACATTAATTTAAATGCAGGAAAATTGAAAGTTTCATTTTACTTTTTTTTTTTTTTTTTTAGTCCATAGCTCAGAATGATCTCTAGTGTCCCGTTAGATATGCCTACAAATGGAATCAGTCCCTGTAGTACTTTTTTAATAGCATAATGTCTTACTTATGAAACAATCTGCTAAATGTTCTCAAACTTCAGAAACAAAAGGCTTCTCAAATTATTCAAATAAACACTGAAATASTTATTCACAGAGAGCAAAAAAGCTCCCAAACCATAAAAGTCTCTATGTAACCTACCCTTCCTGTTGGCGAATAGGGAGGATGTGTCTGGAAATGTTTGTTTTTCTATTGGTTTGCTTTCTCAACTAAAATATTCCTGTTGACTAGGAAAACATTAGTAAGCAATCAGATAGTCATTTAGGTTCCTAAACAGCTAGAAGTGTAACAGACACTAGAGCTTTATGTGATGTCTGTAATTTTTCCTCATTGAACAAACACTAATAAATAATATGTTTAACTATATGCATGTTTATGAACAATAGAGTTTTGTGAATGAAGAAACTTTTTAACTTCTGATTTTTTTTTTTTAAATTCACTTAGTCACAAATTATTTTCAAGTGCTCTACAAAATATAATGATAAGTAAAAGATGCTCTGAGTTTTTAATTAGGTCTTAATGGTTGCATGAAAGACAAACTCAACTGTTTGCAGTGCAGTAAAACCTTCTAAAACCACAGCATTTCTTTCCTGCTCACGTATTCCTATGGGTTGAGTTTTAATGAGAACTATCAGATAAAAAAAACCTCCAAAATTAATGCCAGAAACAAAAGTGAGATTATTCCCAGATTTTCATGAGAAAAGCTATATAAAAGGACAAATATTCACCTTCATTTTGTAGAGTACAAAAATATATACAGAAATCTCATGCCCATTTGAACAGAAGAAATTATTCTCCTGTATATATATGCATTTATTCAATTTAATTAATTGCCAAACAAATTCCACATGCCTACTACAGAATTTACAGCTTGTACACATGCAAAGAGAGTACTTTTTGAATTACAGTCCTATCATGTGTGTCCTACAAGAGAATGCAGAAAGCAATGTTTTAAAAAGCAACCTGTCATTATACTCTTTCAGTATTTCAGCTGGAATGCTTTAACAAATTACTTCAACTGCAGTGTTGCTTCTTTAAATGCAATTTGATAATTACATATTATGGGACAGGATTGCTATTTTGCAAATGTCTTTGAGTCTCCAACACTTTTTTTTTTTACTTGAAAAATTATTTTACTATATGACTGAGAGAATTAAATCTAGCTTATGAAACAAAATTTGGTTCTTCATCTGACAAATAGCAGATTAATAGACACTACAGGACACACAGGTCTGGTGCTCCTTGTGGAGTCTCTCTACTGACATTTCCCAGAGTTCAAAGCAAGAAAAGGAAACACTTGGCCCAACAGAAATAGTTMATCAGAAGAGTAAATAAAACTTACAGGATTTGAAACCAAGAATTAGTGGTAATATTGACCTGGTATTTTAAATCATATGACTCTTCTTGAAATAACAATACGCTTGGTGGGCTTATATTTTTTGTTCCATTGGAGTGAGGGCTTACTCCTCTCTGAAACAGCAGCCTCCTAAGATGCAATGCTTTTATCCTGCCATAGTGTAGATACCAATAACCCATATCAGCTATGGTGATAGTTCTTGCACCTTTTATATTTCATGAGGGTTTTTTTGGTTGGTTGGTGGTTGGTTGGTTGGTTGGTTGGTTGGTTGGTTGGTTGGTTGGTTGGTTGGGTTGATTGGTTGATTGATTGGTTGGTTGGTTGGGTTGATTGGTTGGTTGGTTGGGTTGGTTGGTTGGTTGGTTGGTTGGTAGGTTGGGTTGATTGGTTGGTTGGTTGGGTTGGTTGGTTGGTTGGTTGGTTGGTTGGTTGGTTGGGTTGATTGGGTTGGATTAATTGGTTGGTTGGTTGGGTTGATTGGGTTGATTGGTTGATTG
>NW_026623384.1:496783-507073 GCF_030028575.1 Malurus melanocephalus | reverse complement strand
TGGTTGGGTTGTTTTTTTTCTGCATCTCCTTTGCTGCTGGATGCACGCTGTCTCTGAGGGATTCTCCACCACCACTCTTTCTGCAAAGAGCAGGGCTCTGAGTTTCACTGCAGACCACCCTGCAAGGAAGATGAGCAAGTAAAGACAATAGGAAACATGTATCCACAAGGCCATATTTAGATATGCCTGCCAAGCACRTCTGCCAAGAGGTGACTTGAGCATTCCCCCATGGGAGTTTGATGTGGAGTTATGGATTCTGTCAGCACTGTTTCTCCCCTGGGGTATTCTATAAAACACTTCACATCTTTTTGTTCTCAGAGACACACAGATAGCCTTGTCCTGGCCACAGATCTGTATTTGTGAATGTCACAACAGATCATCCTCATGGAAATGTAAATKTGGACTTTGCAAGTACACTTGTCCAATGTCTTATGTTCTATCAGTTGGAGAACTTTGAAGATTAGTACAGCTTATGTCAAGAACCTGGACAGTTATGAATCCTGGACTCTATCTAGTATGAGATCTTTTGCAAAAGCCAAAATATTTAATTCTGTGTCACACTGAAATTGGATAATTCATTAAATACTCTGTTGTTTTTTTCTCCTTGTCTTTTTAAAGTTTTAGCTCATTTTGCAGAAAGTAATCAAAAAGCAATGTTACAATCAATAAACTAGTATTTTAGATCTAGCTGATCTTTGTTTTTTCAGCTGAAAAAAAAAATAATTGAAAATAATTTATAAGTTTTAAAAATCCARTTGCAAGAAAATATTTTCTTTGTATAACCCCCTGAAGTTTGTCCTTTCATATCTACTTGTCATTGACTTCAATATTTTCTATTCACCAGGGGCTAAGAAGGCAATGTGGCAGGACTGCTGGCATGTGATTGTTTATGTTTCAGCAGGAAGAAGCTCACTCTGACCAACTGAGTTTCATATCATGCTTATTTTATTGCTGATGAACAGCTTCTACAATGTGTAGCTTGGCAACAAATGAACATGGGGGCATTCTTGAACATACAGCAGATGRATGCTCCTATATTTTATCTAAAATGTTATATTCTGACCACCTTAACCTCATGAATATAATGAAAAGAATAGATGCATGCTTAACATTTTGAAGAGTAAGATTTTTCTACTCCTTTGGGGCTAGATTTTTCTCTGATTTGGGCTTGTTTCATAATCATAAAGTCTGTTGCCAGTTGAGTATCAGACAAAAGCCTTTTCTATACCTTTGCTAATGGTCTAGAGAATACATAATAAAGACACCTAAAATTATTGCCAATCTTTTTGGAGGAAAGTGAAGAAGAAAAACATGTTTTTCAAACATATTTTAACATTGCTTAAAAGTAATACCTGTTACATAAAACAGGAAAGAAATTATTAAAGGTAGAGCATTTTTTTATTATTATCTGTAAAAACATATTGCAGAGAGCAACTATAAAAATGCTCAAATTAAAATAAAATCAGAAGGATTACCATTGCTGCTTTATTTAAAAAATCAAAAATWAAAACAAACAAGCAAAAATCTTACCCTCATATTTGCCTCAAGCATAACCAATTTGGMAAACAGATTTGTTTTCACTTCTGTACAACATTTGTTTAATGCGTTTTGCTAATGAATGTGTATTTATGAAAAGGCTGTATATCATTCAAAAATGAACGGAAGCAAGCTTTGGCAATGTATCAAAGCTGCATGCTATTTATTAATCTCGTGGATAAATGCTGCTTCATTTTAATGCTAGGAATTAATTAATTGCATTCTATGCCACCTATAGAGAAGAGGTACACTTTATAGAAAATCCTTTCATAGATAAATGAATATGCATTCTTAATTTTTTTCCTTGGGAAAGGTTCCTGGCTGCAGTCCTCTATCTAGGGGAACATTTAGTTTTCTGTCTAAGAACAGTATCACACTTTTTTCCTTCCAGTTCATGGCACTTGAATGTCATACCCTTCATGAAAGCAAAKGATGCAAAGCAGTTACAAATATTTGTGAAGACAATAGCAGGCAATATCACTCTTCCTTGCGAGTTGCAAATACTAATATATTCACCAATCACAGCTCACAACAAAGAGAAAATTGCACTTCTCCACCTTGAGAMCAGAGCTGTTTTATTATTGCTGCATTTTATTCAGGATGGTCTAAAATAGGTTTTACTCTAATGAATACCATAGGCCAAGTTTTCAACAGCTTTAAGCATGCTGGGCATATGGTGGCACTGCATTTCTTTGTATGAATACTATCTTCAATACTCTGTAGCAACCTGGGGCAGTGTATGTGTGGAAACAACACTGTAAGTGGAATATCTGTTAGACAAAAAAGGTCATTTCAATGTTGAYGATGTTTGAGCTTGGGAGCTCTACATCTCTCCTCAAGTACAAACTTTTCAGGAATGTAATTGTCATTGCCACAGAATTTGATTACTTTTCCTGCACAGAATTTTCTACTATTTTCTAGTAGTTATTTAAATTACATCTTCATTGCATTCAAATCAGCATCAATGAAACAAAATGTCTGTCMCCTTTTTTAGCCAAATATTCTTTTTTTTTATGCTGTTTGTATGAAACTTTGTTCAAAATCAATTTCACGAGGACATAATTTTTCAACTAGAGATGTTTATTTTAGAATATATCATGATCTATTTGATTTTTGTGTTTTTCAGGACTGCTGATTACCAGTACAAGAAATTCTTGCTGTCATAGTTTCCTTTGCGCATTAACAACAGTGGCTTGCTGGTTTTGTTGCCAAGTATTGCATCAGTTCCAGAGAAGTGATTGAAAAATAAACTGCACAATTTATTGAAATTAATCTTGAGATGGAAAGAGTGACACAGTAATTTAYTAAACACATTCTTGACTGTGATGGTATAAAAAATCTCAACCATCTGCTTACATAGTAGCTACCTATCTGTCTGGATTTAAAATGAAGGTATTTGTGAAGTTTGAAGAAAAAGAGTTTTTGACCCCAGCTTTGCAATCTGTTAATCTCTGTATTTCAAAATATATTGTTATTATTTTACTGGGTTTACTTATGTGTGATAAAACCAAATCTGATAAAAATAATGAGCAAGAATTCTGATTCTGGTATTTTTTTAAGGAAAAGGCTCCTCCTTATCCTTAAAGACATTGGTTCAAGTCCAGTCCACATGGTAGCCGCTGAATGTAATTATCTTTGAATGATTAATGAGGAATGAATTGGTAGTCTCAGTCCATTTCCCAGCACAAATCATAAAACTCAACATCAAAACTATCATTAATCAATTATGCCAGCACAGGAACCAAGGTTTAAATGTTCTTGAATGGATCACTATTTTATGTTCTATCACAGTACTGCTGGCTTATGACTCAGGTATTTCTGAATTTGCATTGGTTCTCCTACTCCTACAGAAGCTATGTTTACTTACTTCATACTGACATGTTTCTTGATCACTGGCTTCATATTTCATTTATTTTTCATTCTGAACAACAGATAGCACTTTTATTTTTTAAAATATTTACAGATGYTGTAATAAAAAAACATATGGCACATGTATTCAAAGAAGCCTTTCCTAGACAATTGTGAATAGTATCTGGCTATTTCTTTATTTGTGCTGTTATATAAGCCCTTATTAAGCAGGTGGACTCAGAGAGTGCCTACTGGTTCGAGAATTGGATGGAATTAAGGTATTAATTCTGTTCAGTCTCTTCATACAGATTACTCCTGGTTCTCTCTGGAGCTCACTTTCCTATACCAGAGAAGACAGAAATAATTTACATTCTGCAATCTTGAAAGTCTCTTTCAAATGTAGGCCAAATAAGTCTTTGAGGAAAAATTAGTTAAGCAACTTAATACTCAGTCTTCTTTATATAATTTTTTTTATCACTGATGTTTGGACCTACATACAACAGTGGGGAGAAGAGGGAAAGGTTTTGCAAGAAGTTTGGTGTAGCTTACTGCCTCATAAACAAATTCATACTCACTGGTCCAAAGTCTAGGAGATAGGTTCTGTGGCTATCCTACTCTGGGATGCAAATTTTAACTTGGAAAAGGCTAACACTGTTTTGATCTTTTTCAGCTGGAATTCCAAGCCTGAACTCTGTGTTTCCTACATAGGTCACAAAACCCTCAGGGGAAGAGGGAATAAAATGAACACACCGAAAGAGCCAAACACAAAACACAAAGGGAAAAAAAAAAAAAAAAAAAAAAAAAAAAAAAAAAAAAAAAAAAAAAAAAAAAAAAAAAAAAAAAAAAAAAAAAAAAAAAAAAACCAACAAAAAACAACCCGGCCCAAACTGCTGCAGCTTTCACATCCAGTGAAGGCTTTTATGCCTTAGGACAGAATAAAGGATATGTAAGTCATTGTTAGATTGCAAGAAGATTAAAAGAAAGCACTCTACTGAGAACCTGTGTAATGATGGCTCCAAGGGCACACAAGGAATTTGTTCCACATGTGCGCATCAGGGTTTGTTAATTTTGCTGTCACCCACAGGGACTATTCTCTTTCAGATGGTATTTTAAAAAAAATTATCAGAGAGAAGGAGTCTGARTCTTATTTCTCATTTTGAAGAATAAGTTAATAGCAGATCATATAATGTTTATATAATTACTTGACTAAGAAGAAATTTGGTGAAAAATTTTCAGTGCGAAATATAGAAATATATGGTATTTCTCCTTCAGWGAATTCATTGCAACTCAGCATTTGGAGTGCTTTGTGTTTGGAGACAAGTGTCAAAGGGGATGTACGCAGCATAAAAAAATCCGTGTCACACTTGAATGAAGCTTCCTGATACATCATCCGTGACACATCATTTATTTCTGAAAATTCTCAAGACACAATTTTAAAACTAGAAATATATTTGAGGGGGTTTGTGAGGTTTTTTTTTGTGTTTTGTGCTATATCAAATGACCTACAAAATTTGCACTGTTAGAGTGGAAGAGAAGAAATTGAAAGAAAACTATAAAGTTTAAAATGCACTCTGAGAGGCAGAAGAATCAAAGAGAATGAGCTCATTTATCACCACTGTGTAAAAGGTAAAATGCATAGCAGGAAAAAGTTCTTAAGAGATTTTGAAGGAAATTATCCTTTTGAGATGTAGCTGTCTAGTTTTCCAGAAAAAACAACATATGTATATTGTTTACTGGGTTTGAGTTGTGTTTTCTCTTCTTCTGTTTAAATGCTTTATAGAATTAAGATTCATTTAAAATAAGAAGGGTTGGTTATTGGCTATTTACTACTTCTCAAGGTAATTTTTCCCAAAGTAAGAAGAACGACATTATAAAAATCTTCAAAAATGCTAGTTCTACCATAATTAAATCACAGGGATATATWATTTCTATAATAACCAAAACAAAAATAGTGAAGGAGAGATATTCTGAATAGATATTTATTAGCTTAAGGTATTAATTAAGGTATTATTTATTCAGAGAGCTGTTGTTGAATTAACCCATATGGATGATTTAGTCTATATATATAGCTTCTAATCAGGATGTTGGTGTATATTGGTGTAACAGGAAAATGCTCAAACTAGAGAAGATAGTATTCACATTTCTACATTATATCTACCTGTGATTGGGATGGGATGGGATGGGATGGGATGGGATGGGATGGGATGGGATGGGATGGGATGGGATGGGATGGGATGGGATGGGATGGGATGGATGGGATGGGGTGAGTGAACAGCTGTGTAATTCTTAGTTGCTGGATGAGATTAACCATGATATGCTGTCACTCTTCTTCAGCATGGAGTTCCTTTCGTGAGATACGGTCCTTCATCAACTTCTCCTTCTTGGATCCTTTCTAAAGATTTCAGAGCKTCAATAACTGCTCCAGACTGGGTTCCTTCCATGGATTGCAGTCCTTCAGGAAWGCACTGCTTGATTGGGTCCCCCATGAGCCACCAGTCTTACCAGTAAACCTGCTCCATTGTGTGCTCCTCTCCCTTGGCCTCAGCTTCTGACAAGAGCTGGCTGCTGTGTGGGGTATCCATGGTCTGCAGCTTCCTTCAGGCATCAAGCTGCTGTGCCATGGCATCCCCACAAGCTGTAGTATGGATATCTGCTCCAATATGATCCCCCATGGGCTGCAGGAATCCAGCCTGTCTCATCAAGCACTTCATCACAGGCTACTCAGGGGTCTGGGCACCTCCTCTCCCTCTTCTGCACTGACCTTGGTCTCTGCAGGGCTGTTTCTTTTCTCTCATGCTTCTCCTCACTTCTCACTTCTTAAAGACACCTTCCCTGAGATGTCACTCCCTAGGCCTTGGGGCTCAGTCGTGCCCTGTGGTTGGTAGGTTGGAGACACATGGAAAATTCTGTGTCCAACATGGGGCACTCCTGGAGCCTCCTCATCCCTGCCTGAGCCTGAAAGGGGCAGGCCTGGGCACCTGCACCCTGTAAAAAAAAGTAAGAAATCAATATGTTTATGAAAGGAAACTAAAAAATAAAACTTCTGAAGGAGTCTGAAAACAATTTACCGTCACCAAGATGAGAAATTTAAAACCAGAACCATTAATGCAGAACCTTGAACACAGCTGATCTTTATATTCTTTAAGAGGTAACTGGCTTTGATTTTGATTTTTAGGTGATCACAGCTGAGACAGTGGGAGAGTGAGTTGTTCAGAAAACCACAAGGAAAATTTGAAAAGATGATTTGTTTTGAAAGAGCTCAGTGCAAATGAACTAAGAAAAAAAAAGCTACGAATTTCTGTAGCTTTCAGCTTTTCTCACAGGTATCTGAYTGTAAACTTATGATACTGTTAGTATACTGGTGCTTTTGCTACTGATCTTCAACAACTGGTTAAAAATTACATTACAATGTTTTTAGAATCATACTGATTTCAATTTCACTCTAAAATTCTTCTGACAGGCTTTTTATCTCAAAAGGAAATTAATAGACTTTTTTTTTGAAAATACTTTTGCTTGTTTGCATTGAATTAAGCTGTGATTATTTCACTCTCTAGACAAAAAAAMCACCCTTCCAATGTAACAAAAGGCTGTTCTCTAAGTCTTTTGTTGAAGTGTGCATGAAGGAAGAAAGGTGGAATGAAATACCACCAAAAGTGCAATGATGCATAGCAAAAAGAAATTTAATTTCAGGAATTCTCTCTGAAGATAGTGAGAAAGTTTATTGCATAACAGGTTGTTTTAAAAAGAAAAAGGTGAAAAAATAAAAGCTGACACTGSTGACAGGGAAAAAGAGGTACTTTTTGTATTTGGGTTTTACTTATATGTGCTATTTCAGGACTGAGATATTACAGAATATTACAGGCAGAAAACAAATGTATTCTTCTCTGTCATTCTATTGATACTCCCAGGTGAGTCATTTCATCTTTTATGTAGTCCTGCTGATAAATCAATGAAGTTCTGCTCCAGCAAGTCAATATACGCTGAAATGTTGCAATTAAGTTTTAGGTCATGCTATAGAAATGCACATGTTGGATGAATATTGAACCAGCATTTTTAAGGAAATGAGTGGACAGGCATGAAATACAAAATTCCTTACACATCATCAGATAAAGGTATCCTCAGTAGCTACACCGTATAACTGTTTAGTGAATTTGTTTTAAAAAYGACAACAAATATTAATACAGATATGAAAAAAATAAGACTGAAAGACATTTCAAGAAGTTATCTACTCCATTCCTGTAATGCAAAGTCAACTATCTTTTYCCTGTTCTTACCAAATGTCTATTTAATTAATGTTTTACAGATTTCCATCAATGGATGGTTTGGAGCATATGCCGCTCTCCCCCAATTGATTAAAAATGCTGTACGGTTTCTACAAACTCAGAGGTTATGTTTGAAGTTTTCTCTTTAATCTTTTCCAAAGTTAGTTGTCTATATATCTGTAGTCAAAATCTTTTAGAAAGTGGTAGATACATACCAGTGCTGCCACTTGAAATGGGCACCAGCACTGTTGCTGAGATGCTTGTGCATGCCAGCCCTTTGTTTTCTGGCATTTCTACATTTGGAAATATATAGAGTCAGACAAACAATTCTGGTTTATTGCCATGATATAGACTGTGGAGATCACAAACAAGGCTGCCCCATGGGTCACCCTAGATAGTAACAAACRTATAACCTATTAACTCTTTCCCATTTCTTGAATCTCCTTCTAGCTGTCCTCATAGTTTTCTCCCTTCTTGGTCTCCTCTCAAGCACATAACTCTCATTTAATTATTTTTCCCCTTCAGTYTAAATTTTGCTACATATATTCTTAAATTTTCTATTTCTTATACCATTACCAAGGTAATCCCTGACCTTTATGGTATTACAGATCCAGTTATTAAGGTGACGTTGACATCAGAAAATTCCAGTTCTAGAAAGGTCCTCAGTATCCCCTGCCAGCATTCTGTGATATTTAGCCAGTTCTCACATAACTGCCCCCTAAGCAACTGTGAAATGTGATGGTCCTTCATAGTACAATCATTAACATTTGCCAGCTGTTGCACTGTTATCTATTACATCTAAAAATTTCTCATGTCACAACCAGTAGTTYTTCATATCCTGTTCACTCAGCTTTCTATCAGGTCAGGTCATAATCAGTGGCTCACTTACTTGCTTATCTCTGTAGCCTAACATTATTCTCCTTTATTGAGGTTAGAGAGTATGTGAAGTTCATAATATCAATATTTAACCAAAAAGAATGCAAAGATTACAAATTCCTGTAGTCTACACAAGAGTCTATAGCTTTACCACAACACAGAGCATTGCTTCTTGCCAGCTTATCGAGAAATGTAATTTTGCCTTTATACATTAAAACATTTTAAAATATACCCAATATCCAAATTCGTTACCTCCAAGAAGACCTTTCTATGGTTCATTAACTACAGCACAAAAAATATTGGTAAATGGCTTCAAATGCACTCTACTGAATTTATGTAAAATCTCTAAGATATCAACGGTAACTATCACACTGTTTATGATGTGTGATATTTCCACAAAAACAAATTCTTTCTCAGAAAGCCGAACCAGAGATGTCCTGCAGTGTGTGAAGCAAAATTGGTTTTGTTGACTAGTTCGCTCATGCAGTAAACAAAGCATTGAGTTCTCAACTAAAACCTCAGGCTGTGAAAGTCACTTTACAGTTAAGTTCACAGCTAAGTGTTGTTACAATACTTATGTCTTACTGTAAATATTCTCTAACAGCCCTTCTTTTTCCAGTTTTGCCTCAATTTTTTTCTATGCTTATGGCATGTATCTCATTACTCATCAAATAAAAAAGGCATGCAGAATATAATCTGTAAGTTTATTCAACCACTGTTGAATATCTACTATTTTGATGAAAAGATAAAAAAAAAAATCAGTATTTTGTCCATTAAAGCAAAACTACTAATTTTAAATAGAAACATTTTCTATTGCTTTTTTTCTTTTTGCATGCATGTTTTCAGCAGTACCTAAATAAAACTTTGTATAAAACTTCTTTTGTTGTTTTTTGCTGTTGTGATGATGGTTAGAAATTAAGCAGGAATGGAAATACCTCATTAAAATAACAACATTACACTGCTCTATTCTGGACAGAAATTACAAATCCATAGTCACAGAAGGCTGCTTGCTTTCGCTCCAAACAAGAGGCTGAGAAAGTATTAACAGTTCTGGAGAACAGATTAGGATTAGTAATTTGTGGATTTATTAGCATGACTTATCAATGTAATTCATCAGTAGTCAATGAACTACATATCCATAATCAATATCAGGTATAAATCATAACAAAGGGGTCATGAGTTGAGATAAGGACCAGGACAAAACACTCCAAGGGCAAAACAGGTGCAACTTGGAGTTACAAARTAAATTTATTGCTAATGGAATCAGATGCGGATAMGTAAAATAAGCCCTTAWAACACTGTTTCCCCTCCCCAACACTACCCTCCTTCCCACTGACAGTGAAGAGGGACAGAACATGGGAGTTTTGGTCAGTTCAGCACTGAGATMTTCTGTGATCAGGAAGAGGACTCCTTCCCCTGCTTCACTGTGGGGTCCCTGCCATGGGACACAGTTCTCTGTGAACTCCTCCAGCGTGGGTCCATCTCACAAGCAGCAGTCATCCCAAAACTGCTGCAATGTGAGCTCCTCTCAGGGGCAGACAGTCCTCCAAAAACTGCTGTGGCGTGGGTCACTCATCCACGGGGTGCAGCCCTCCAAGGCCAGGCGGCTSCAGCCTGGAATCAGGGCCCCTCTCTCTCCACTGGGTCTCCCATTGGATCAAAGCCCCTTCCAGACATCTGCCCCCTCCCCACGGGCTGTGGGTGGATCTCTGCATCCTCTGTGGACCCCATGGGCTGCAGGGGGACAGCCTGCTCCACCATGGTCACC
>NW_026623384.1:476896-496303 GCF_030028575.1 Malurus melanocephalus | reverse complement strand
CCCTCTCCGGCACCTGGAGCAGCTCCTCCCCCTCCTTCTCCACTGACCTTGGTGTCTCCATGCTGTTTGCCTCACATGTTCTCACCTTCTCCTCCTAGGAAAAAGCTGTGTGTACCCTTTGTTTTGATTTCTTCTTAAATGTGTCATCACAGAGGTGTAACCACCATCTCCAATTGGCCAGCAGCATGTCCATAATCTTTAGAGCCATCAGAAATTGGCTCTGCTGGACATGGTGGAAGCTTCCAGTTCTCACAGAAACCACTTCTGTGGCTCCCCGACTATCGAAAACCAGCCATGCAAAACCAGCACATTATTTTTCGAAGTTTGATATTTGGGAGCAGAAGCAGAGACTCTTGTTGCTGTGAAGCCTGGAAGTTCATGATTTCTGGCACCAGGAAGATAGCTCCTGCTTTATCTGCAGTGTCCCAACTACAGAAAACGGTGTGTGACTTGATTGCAGAAGAGGGTCCCTGAAACTCCTGGAACAAGGAAGCCCAGATGTTTTTCCCATCAGTGAGGAGAGAAAGGATCAATAGCTAGTTATGCAGCAGGTGTCAGAAACAAGGTTTTGGATGGTACAATCATACTGGGTAGGTGAAAAGGATAAAAGCTGTCAGAAATGTGATAATATTTTACACAAGCATTATTTAGWGGAGATGAAAATAATCTGATAGATAAAACTCAGTCTTCTCTATGTACATTTTGTGCCATTCCTTTGTGTCTGTTTACCTCCAGAGACGTTTCAAGGTAAACTCGTTGGGGTTATTAGGATTTCAGTTTATACTTTGGCTTTTGGGAAAGCCATACCAGGGATAACAGAACTACACAGAGACCTCTAAACAGCCTCCAGAATGAAAGTTCCACAATTAAGAAAGGATAGTATTCTGTCTTTATTTATCAGCAATTTCTTTCTGCATATAATTCAGGGAAGCCCATTGGTGGGGCAGTTTGCTTTCTGGATCTTCTTATAGTCCCAGTTCAGATAAACAATTACTCACAAGATTTACCTGTGCCAATTTGACCATAATGTGTAAAATTTGGGACTCAGCTGTCCTTTGGTTTTGAGAAGGTGTTTTCTATTTTAATTAAGGATCTACGTGGGCAAAMTTTATTTATTATGGGCCAAATGTAAGCATGGTGATATATCAACAATCAGTATAAATATATTTAGTCTTTATTACCTGTGATACTGACATCAGGTATTTCTTAGAGTGGAGATTGCCTGTCCCAGAACTGAATCCTCATATGCAGAGTTGTCACCATGAAGCTAATGTAACTTTTCATAAAATGAAAAAAAACCCTGTAATTTCTGTTCTTGTTTCAGGTTCTTGRTGTGTGGAATCACTAGAAGATATATTTTATGGCTAAGGCATAGCAGATCCACATAGAAGCTAGATTTACACAGGAAAAGACAGTGTCCTCAAGACAGTAGTAAACCTTGACACTTGATAACCTTGTTAGGAACGTGAAAAATGGTGATGGATCTTAAAATACAAGAAACTCTATAAGAAACAGCAAAATGATCATAAGCACATCACAACAAAATGATCTGTTATAATAATATGCAAGACATTTACCAGWTAAAAGGTGTGATCTCCAGTTTTARGGGTTTATGTTGCTTTATTGCGTATGAACTATTTTGTATTGAAACAAATATTTTCAGGGAAATGTATATCATATTTACCAAAAATTATGGTTATGTGATTATTTTTTCTTTATAAACTCCTTAGACTGATTCCCTTGAAATAGGAAGTGGAGGTTGGCAAAAAGTTAAAACTGCATCCAGTTAATATACAACTAGAAGATGGATAAGCAACTTGGTTGCTATTAATGCATGGAAATTATGATAGCAACTAAAATTTATTCTAAATGTATAAATTTATCATAATATATCAAATGCTACATTTGCTTCAAAAATGTTTATCTTGTTTATTTTTAAGCAGCAATAACTTTCCTTGTATTATGAGYTCACTAAGAATGTCATATAAGTAAAATTTTATTTAAAATCTTGGTGAATATGTACAAMCTCAAGAAATATTTTCATTTCTTACATCAGTGTTGCTATAAATGTGGAAATGCACTCTTAGTATTTTTGTCATTTCTACTTCCCACCAGACTTGAAAATTATGGCCAGCTTTCCAAAGCCAGAATGTTTATTATTGCATGGAATTTTCTTGATTTATGTCTCTTTCCCTCTGTGCCATCTGTGATGTCTTCTCCCTCTTACCCCCCATATACCCAAGACATTGTTAAGTTTCAAATGCTTTTTGAATAAAAAAATTTGACCCACCTAAACATCCCATAATAGAGAACAGAAAGTTAATCTAGAAATCTTGAATTTTCTGTGGTTTATRCTTCTATAAACATAAAAGCAGCTTCATAAAAATTACCAAAATGTTTCATTTGAAAAAGCTTTTAAACAAATAGAAGTATTTATACTGCCACAGTATACACAGTGATTGCAAAGGCACTCTCTGTGTGCACTGCACAGACATGTCATCACACTTCAGTGTACCAGATTTACTATTTCAGCCTTCTTTGACCACAAGATTTAATGTAAAGGAGAGCCATGTGTACACAAACTCAGCAAACAAGGGAATGAAATAATAATTCACTTATTTCCCTTCAAAACACGCATGATTCTATACTGCAGAAGGCAAGTAAAACAACTGATGCAACATTTTAGTCAGGGCTATTCCTCTACATGTCTACGAGACATTTGTTTCCATCGTCTAACTTCCTGGACCTCCTATTGGACTAACTAATTAGTTTAGAAGCATTTCATTTTATGTTTGTTGTTCAAGGAAACCCTGTACTCTCATCCAATCTAGGAGGCCAGCTCTTCATTAAATGTGAAATTAGATACTCAGTTAATGAAGCTTTATCTCTTATTTGATGAGTGACAGTAAATCTGGTGTGTTCTCTGTCTGAATCCCTTAATAGGTTTACAGAGAGTTAACTCTGACTTTGGTTTTCCATTAACAGCAAGACTTTGCTGGTTGGAATGTTCTGCTTTGCTTAATTATTTAGTGGCTCGGTAGCCCAGACAGCTTCTACAAAAGCCAAATGATCATACGCAGCAACAAATGAACACCATAATCTTAACAAGATTATCATAATAAAGAGTCATCAGAGAAATTAAAATTATCTGCTTTAATTATGAAATTATAACCCCATTAACTCCTCTGCATGAAAAGCAGGAATTGGGGAATAGCAACGCAGAACCCAAAGATGACTATTATAAAGTTGATAGCAAATTAAAGAAGGTGTGAAGGAATTTGCTGTGTGGGCTCAGATGTTGCAGGTAATTTATTTTGCAGCATATGTTTCCTACAGATTAGGCTTTTCAAAATGAGGCCATGAGAAATGTGGGGTTTTTCCTTGTCTCGCCTTTGTTTGGCCTTTTCTCACCCTGATTGTGTTTACTAGCCTAAGACAAGCTCTGTTGAAAGCTACAAACTTAAAAGCAGACCCTCATTTAAATATGCCTAAAGCTGCAAATTAATTATGCCCTAAATAAGTTATTAGAACAATATTGCCACTAATTCATTATTTATGGCTACTTGTTGAAAAGTTTGTAAAAGCAAAAGTACTGAACTGACATTTCTAAAGACATTAACATGAAAATGAGGTGAATTAAAAGAGAAAAATATATTCAGTGGCAAGCTTTTACCAAAGTAGTCTTCAATAATGCATATGTTAGCCACATCTTTTTTACTTCTGTACAAATGTAATATTMATGACTACTAATTTTTTTTATATATTACTTTTCATGATAAATAAATTTTAAAAGCCTCAACAAAAGTACTCTCCTCAAAGTACCTTTATACCTGAAGAAAAATATTTGGTCTTGTTATCATAGTTTGAATTTATCTTACAAAAACTTTACGTAATCTATTTGTCAGTAGTATTGTAGTAGTTGTGTTATTTTTTATTACTTCAGGAAATTAAACTTTTGAATATTAGGTAAGTAAATGTAAAGCATTCAGTTTTATGTAGTTAAAACACTTTGTTAGTCTGCGAAGRACAGCAAGCAAATTAAAAGCTCTCTAAAGATGTGAGATTGGTGTTCCACTATGCAACCTGACTCTTCTCAGTACCAGAAYTGTGTCTTGGGCAACTCAGACTGAACAGTTGGGGAAAACAATCACCACCAAAATACCTCATCAAAAATAATTAATGATGAAAAAAGCGATGTGATCCCCTTCCTTGGAGAAATTCAAGATCAAGGCCACAGCTGACATGATACAGTCCCAGATTTGAACACAGTAATTCTTGGTGTGGCAGGAGCAGGTGATCCTTTGGAGATCAAACCATTTTGTTTTGYTTTTTACAAGTTTCCATTGCTGATCCTTACTGATAGTTATTATTCTTTTTTAGTCATTTATGGACAAATTAGAAGTATAATGGTCTTATATGTAATTCAGTTTCAAGAGATGGGAGAGAAAATTGTTGGCACAATGGTTAGAGTCTATCCCTGGAAAATAAGTCTGAACTCTTGAGCCACAAATCCATGCATTTCTTTTTCACAAGCAAGTCTCCTTGGGTTATGCAATGTGGAGCTCAGGTAGGTGGATGTATTGAATTTTCTCATTTTTTTAAGGATCTCAGGGAAAGATGCTGACTTTTAGCTGAAGCAGACTTGTAGTATCAGCCTTTAGAATTCTTAATACWGTTTACAGAGAGAGGGAGAGAGACACCAAGCCATTTGGACTTGATTATCCTTTCCATGTCCTGAAAGGTGTTATATCTATCCATGTACAGTTTATCCATGAGTTTTTAGTTGAAAAAAAACCCCACTTGAACAACGCACACAATGTAAAGCTTTGCAGCATTCTCATAGCTTGTGGCCCATCTCTTTTTAGTTTTTTTGTGGGTTTATCTCTTTTCTATTAATATTTTTTTTTTTCATATCTATATACTGCTTTCAAGTTCTGCTTCCTTCAACACTGCAGACCAATTTTTTAATAAATGGCATTTAAACCTCTGGAATAATTTTCTTGTAATGCTTTTCAACTACTACATAGTTTAGGAATTAAATACTATAGAGTTTAGGAAATATAAGTTTATTTTTTTTTCTAGCATTACTTTATCCACCCTTTTTCTAAATCTGTAGAGTCCTTCAATACCACCAGACATAAAAACCTTTAACAATTATAAGTGAAAAAAAGACAAAGATTACTGAGATGTCAGAATGGAAAGCACAATTGATATTACAACAGAAGAATCATTCTCTCCTCTTCCCTCCTCCTCCTAGTCAGACCCTCTGTAAAATTAGATGCTGCAACAATTTTAAGAAATTATATAAATAAAATAGGTACCAGAAAGTTGATGAACAGCAAGSCTAAGAGACTTTGACAACTGTAACTGTGAGAAGTAAATGCAACTACTGTAAAAAACAAGTATGGATAGCATGACAGAAACAAAATAGGGAGGTAAGTGACAAGTACATCCACCGAGCTGCCACAAATAGCGATTATAGCATAATGATCAAAAGACAAGCTGGAAAACATAAGAAACAACGCTGCATTGAAGGAAACAAAGTAAATTATCCTGATGCAAACTCAAAACCAGAGCTGGGTTTCAGTGCAAATTGTAACAATAGCAGAAGCAGCAGCAGTATTTCATAAAAGTGTTCTTGCCAGTAGCAAGAATGGCGGTTTGCATGGCACACAAGTGGGAGATTAAAAGAAAATGGAACACAAAATCCTTCAAAACATTGACTATAGAYGTGTGAGAGAATAATAAGGTAAAGAAATGTAGGACTCAGAGCAGCAGAATACATAGAAGAGGTCATAGTGTCAATATGACTCTTTTCTTAGAATATGGCCTTGCCAATAATGACATTTTTAGTCTACAGCAACTAAATACAACCAATTAATTTTGCTGTAGTAGTGGAATTTTATCTGAGCTTTCAAACCATCCATCATCATTCATTCRAAACATTCCTTATGAAGCAGGATTCCAAACAGGAGATTATGTGTGTCATCTTTGTTTTATGTTTGTCTTCTTCAGAATATTCTGTGTGATTCAGTAAACTTTATAGCAGCCCACAAAAATTGTAACATCTGCAGTACAGGAAAATCTGGATTGCTTATTTTAGGTTTCCAACTGAAAGCCTGAATGTCAGTAGAATGATCCAAAAAGACTATGTAAAGTGTTTACATTCCTCATAGAATTGACARAGAGAGATAAATGCTTTTAGAAACAAAAATTGAAAACCTTTAGAAATATAGGCACCCGCTTAAAGCTAACAAAGGAAAACCCCAACCATAACAGCTTGTCTGAATTGTTGCTACTTCTCATCCTAGGATCAGGGGTCTGTTAAAGATCTAAAATGTATTATATTCCTCTGAGACAATATAAGCTTCAATGCTTTTAAGACAGAAGAATTAGAGGACACCAGAATTTGCATAAAAAAACTTTGCAGTGAGACTACTTACAAAAGCAATTAGAGAATTAGATTTCAACTTTGTCCCTGGACTGAGGCTTGGTCTTGTCTATATCCTGAAAGTCTTCTCTCTTTGTCCAGGCCCTGAGGATTCTCACAGGCTTCATGTTCCCTGCCGAAGCTCCCCTTGGGGCCTCCCTCCACCCTGCCCATGGTCCAGAACCCCACACTGCCCATCCCAGGGCATTGGTCCTTACAGCAGTGAAGCCGTGCAAGTTCCAGACTCCATCTCCATCTCTGGCTCTGCTCRGATGGACCTTACACCTGTATCATAGCCTTGTTTCTGGCCCTGACTTACTGGAAAAAGTAGAGATTAAGAAACTGGTTCTCATTTATGGTCAGGCTCCTTTAGTTCATTTTGGTTATGTAAAGGGAACTAATTTCTTTAAGCCTCACCCAAATTGTCATAATCTTTTTTTGTTGAACTACTGCTTCTGTTACAACTTTCTTTCACATTCAGTTTGAATATACRTTTTYATATTTGATATCAATCTTGGTTCTTTTGTTATTTAACATAATTAGAAAATCCAAAGAAATACTGGAAAACTATTTGAAACTACCTTTTTTTTGTGACTTTTAAGTCATGCATTGATCATTATTACTTTGTAATGCCTTATTTGATAAAAGAATTTTGTGTTGTCTTAACCAATAAGTTCAATAGAAAAATATAAATCAGTTAACATTTAACAGTTACACCAAGTAATTTGGTTCAAATCAGGACAGCATAGTCATCTTGTAATAGGTTTTTGCATGGAAACGTATTTTTTCCATCCTTCAAGGTATAATACTGTTGTTCTAACCACCTGACACCTCAATGAAATATTCTTTTGTGCTATACATTAAGCCAGAAGCAAAGTTTATTTATAAGCTGGGCAAACACATGTTAACTGAAATTCCCTATTCTCTATTTAATGCGTCAAAAGGATTAAAATATTAATAACAACTATTCAGAGTGCTAACAAAGAAATTAAGGACATATGGTAAACAAGCAGTTTTCTGAGCTGTAAAAGGGTGACATTTTGGGATCTATGAACATTGTTTTTCCCTGTTTGTATTTATCATATTCTGAGAAGCTACAATATATTTTGTACTAGTGCAACCTCAGAAACAAATAGCTACGATCCTATTATACGCATAGTTAGCTCAGATGTGAGTTTTTTGTTTTTGTTTTRTTTTTTCTCCTAGTCCTAACGTCTSTCTACAGAAGAACAAAGTCCTCTTGGTATGGGGATAGAAACTTCCATTCTAAAAGAGGAATAATGGTGAAAAAACAGCAGACACTCACTGCACATAAATCAGAGTGGAATACATGACAGTGCACCTCCAAAACCTGGTTATGTATTTATGTGGATTAGAGCACTGTTTCTGACTCATCCRTGTCTCTGTCCCCTTTGCATAAAGCCTGGGACATCCTCTGGTGTAGAAAGATGGGTCTGATTTTCAAAATCAAGTATCGTAAGTATGCACTGACTTCTTAAAGCCTCTCTCAGATTTTTCATTCAAGGAGGTTCCAGATTGAAAGCTTTTCACTCAAAACATTCCATTTGAAAATGAAGCTAAAACATTTTTGAAGAAAATACATTGTTCACAAAACAATATTTAGCTTATAAAGAAAGTTCTGGTATGAAGCACCATAGAAATCAAGAACAAGTATCTACACAATAATCACCTAGTTTTTCATTATAATTTATTTTTGAAACATCTCAGAAACAGCTGATAGTTGTTCAACTGTAATGATTTTARTAGTATGGATTTCTGGTATATATCTTTGCATATAAACATATAGGAATGAGTAATTCAGTTCTGTACTTGTTATATATCAAAATATTATGACTCCAGTGGTTTAACCTTGGTCAGCAGCCACACACTTTAGSCATTCTCTCACATTCCCTCCCTTTCTCTCTTTGTGGATGAGGAAGAAATGTGAGTGTCTAAAAGTGAGACTCATGGTTTGGGATAAAGGCAAAAGGTAAAGCAAAAGCTGTGTACACATGCAAAGCAAAGCAAAGGATTCATTTACCACTTCCCATGGGCAACCAGGAATATCCCTTTGGTCAGCTGGKGTCAGTTGTCCAGGCTGTGTCCTGTCCCAGCTCCTTGTGCACCCCCAATCTCCWCACCTGGGGTRGKRTGAGAGGCAGAAAAGCCCTTGGGGCTGTGTAAGCCCTGCTGAGCAATAGCCAAACCATCTGTCCAGTGCATGCTAGCATGGAGTTAATGCAGCTGAAGAGCAGGATCTTTAGCACTTCATGAATCACAGGTCAAGATGCAGTCCTAGAGCAGCTGGCAAAGGGATCAAGACTCTGGGAAGAATTTCAGATTCCCTCAGTGCCACATATTTCAGCAGACAGGAAAGGAGCATCACCTCTAAAGCATTTATAAAGGAGTATCTGTTTCAAAGGCCTCTCAAGTATACAAAGACAGGAAGGCTGAATATCTTCAAGTCAGAAAGGTAGAGCTGTTTGTTTGGATGTGTGAGCTGCTACCTTAAAAAAACAAAACACCTATGGTTTCTTACATATATCAAAAATCAAGAATTAATCAACACACAAATCCTCCTAACTCTCTGAAAATTGGTTGTCGGTCAAATGGAATGAAGACTGCTCTAGGAAACTGGTTTTTACTAATGGTGAAACAACTAAAAAAAAAAGAAAAAGTAGAAAAAAAAAAGAAACACAAAAGAAGAGAAAGTGACATTTCAGTTTTCGCATGCATCATGGCTTCTATGGACATTAAAYAAAAGACTGAAAGGAGATCCTCTTAGTCCTTCTGAACCCCAAGAACAAACTTACTTTCTTCTTGCAGCTTTTCCTTCATTTCCATCTGGTCTCAAATGAATGAATATATCTATGAAGATAAGGCAGCAGATGGTAAAGMCAGGAGGACTATGTCCAGAAATCAAAATCACGGAGAGTGTCATACTACTTAACAGAGTGCAAAGGAAGCCTCAGAAAACAGAACAAGATAAGGATATAGCCCCTTAAAAATAAATGGTAAAGAAAAAATTCTCTCAAGACATCCATTTTGCAACCATTAATTTCAATCTATGCTCCTACAACCCACTGAGGAGCTGGAAASCTGAAATTCATCCTTCTGTGATAGACATCCTATTATACTACATGTTAGCTAAAAGGTACAATTCCTTGCCATTTCTGAAGTTCACATCAACATAAATCAGAGGGGAAACACTACGTGRTAGCAATTCTCTGTCAGGGTTTTTAGGTATTTTATATGCTGTGTGAAGCTGCTTAGAGAATTGGAATGTTAGAATAAATCCTGGTGGACAGGGTTCAGTGGTTACAAAGCAGGTGAGGTAGCCACAGGTGCATGGTAAATGTAATTTGTCACATTGTTCAGCAGTTTAACACATGAGTAGTTTCACACCATATGCAGTACAAATGCAGACACACACAAACCACCAGCTTGTGCCAGCCTAGCCATTAGTGRCATCTCTCCASKTGAACATGAATCTCTGCATGAATCTCTCATCTTATTTTYGCTTTATATGTAGAAATATTTAAGKGAATCTTGACCRTAATCAATATATAAAAAACASTGGGCAGGGAGGGAAAGACTACAAATTTATTTGAGAAAAGAATTTATCCACCAYCTACAGATTTAGGAGAACATTCATGCTGTCTGTAATGAATATAGACATACTACTGTATGAATCCAATAATAATGATCTGTATTATTCTTAGAACAATAAAACAAAATCACTATCTATGTTTAACTCTTAGGTCTGCTCAAGTAAAATAGCACTTCTAACACCATTGTAGCTTGTTCATTTGAATAGGATCATTTTAAGCTTTATATATGGCTTAGCTACTAATATCCTTATCTTTCTGTAAGTATAGTCTTGTAATCATATCAAATTCACACTTCATCTACTCTTTAAGCTTRTAGGCATAGTGTTGCCTATCATGGGTGACTTAACCTCTTCAAAGCATTCMGAATTTGCTAAAAACATTCAAACAGCTAGCCTGTAACTCAAGAAAAAAATGACAGCAACATTTTGGTTCAATGTTTCCTGTGTGATAAAATGCAGGTAATATATCTTGTGCTCTCAACTGCTGATTTAATTTCTTTCCAGAACTGGCCTCGTGCACAGTCTACACTTCATTTCTAGAAAAWGGAGCATGCTTTTGAGAACAGTTTTTGATTGATTTACTATCATGTCCCTAGCATTTTTTGACAATGAAAGATATTTATAGAGAGAAAGAAGTTACATCCCATAGMTGAAGGATTTATTAGCAGAGTTTTGAAATTGCTGATTTGACCAGTGATTCCTGATGACAACAGGAAAAAAGTAGACTGTCTAATGTATTGTTAAGATTATACTCTTCTATTATTAGTAAWCTCTGGTAAATAAAGTCTGGAAACTTGGATTAAATGACATTAAAATTTAGATTGTTTGATGAAAATAGAAACAATTATTATGATAATTTTTCTACATTACTTCTGTTTTTAAAGTATGATATCTTACAGGAGTAAAATAAACATGAYACTAGGCAATATTTTTCCTGTATGATCTTGACATATAGATTGAAAATCAAAATGTATGCCATTAAAAACCATCTGAAAATGTGTCTTTATACAGGACAATGAAAATAATCGATATTGATTCATAATAGAAGACTGACTTTGTTTTAACACTTCAGTGTTGGAAAATTACTAGACAGTCATTCTAACCTACTAATTTTTAGGTGGTGACAGTCAGAATTTATTACTTTTATAACAATACAATCGTTACTAGAAATTAAATAATGACGAGCCTATGTAACCATGTATTTTCATTTTCCTAAAAATGGCACTGCTTGCTGAAAAGGYAGTGTTTTCAATATGTCTTACTACTTTTAATGCAATGTATTAGTTGCATACGCACATGTTTAATTGGACAGGGATCCTTTAATTTGGGTTCTTTTCCTGTTGCTTGGTGAGTAAATTCATTTAGGAAGTATGAATTAAGCTGAATATATTTAATGAGGTATGTTAATATGCAGTGATTCTAAACTGCCACAGGGTGGTAGGAGATGCACTTTCCACAACATTTATCTAATTTGCAGAACTAAACRCTTTGCTACATTTCCACATAATTTAACTCCCTCATTGGAACATTTCTGATTCCCATAAACCCAAAATTGTAAACATAAGTCAAAGACAGACTTATACCTTTAACACCATCACGGAAAACCACTTTAAATATTTCCAACAGTTGTCTGTTTCCTACTATCACATACAGGAGATTTTGTTTGCTAGCTTATATTCTTCTATATCATCTGAATGCTGAGTTATTTTGCAGATAACCTTTAACRTTGGTGCTGAGGAAACACTTTTATTATAATAAAATACACTCAATGCACAGGATATAAAGTATAACACAATACAATTTTATGTTCTTAATTAGCATGTCAGTAGTATCTGCAAGACTCTTTAAATTTAGATCTCCTGTGTCCTTTGATGTCTAAAAATATTTAAGAATTTGCAGTTGTATAGAATTCAAAATCTAAATACAAAGTTTAATATGTATTTCTTTTTTCTTTTTTTCATTATCATTAATTCTGAACATGCCCATAATTTTGTAATTATATTAGTAAGTATTTATACTTAGGGGTCTTCTAGTTAAGTAATCCCAGCTACAGCACTATGTGAAGTTGCTTTACTAAAGCCATAATAAGTCAGAGACACAACACCYTATTTTGAATTCAATTATTTTACTTGAATGTTAAATAGCAAGATATGTTTTTTTTCAATCACAGCAGTTCAAAGACAACGTGATAGCTGAAAAAAAAAATTTGAAAATGAATCTATGACATATATAAAAAAAAAAAAAAAAAAAAAAAAAAAAAAAAAAAAAAAAAAAAAAAAAAAAAAAAAAAAAAAAAAAAAAAAAAAAAGGCAGGAGGGGAAAGAAAAGAGCCTGACCTTGTTCAATCATTACAAATGTGTGTTACTCATCTTTAAAATTCAGGAAATCTTCTAGACAATCTACATTCAGCTGAAAGACAGATGATTCAAATGTTCAAGGACTGTGTTATGCAGAGGCTGTCAACAAGTGCAAAGTGAAGTATTCTTTTTTCTAACGCTTTCAAAGCAAGGTCTTAGAAAATAAAATTCTATAAGCCCTTGCATTTAGATTCTGGTATATGAGAAATATGTTTAACATGCTGAAACATATCACTGTTTCTCAGTAACTAATAGGACAATTATAATGACTTAAATTATAATCTCACAATAGTGGAAGCTCCCTTTTAACACYCCCAGGATGAGAAGAAAAATTAGTATAAAATTGTATAGTATAAAAAATATTATATGTACAGATCACTGCAGGTCAAACAGTGTTAAGAACAAAAATACCATTGTCACTGAGCATGAYAGGCATTAAAATCTCTGAAAACACCTCCTTTAGAACTCTTTGTAATTCTCCTAGGATGAGATGAACTTAATGTCTGGAGATGTTTCTTCCCTCACTGTTTATGGAAACAGACACTAAATTGCTCAGAAATGTAGCCTTTTGATATCTTAAATTAGATGCGATTAAACAATTTACATGTTATGTACACCTAAATTAAAACAAAATGTAGTGTATAWTTCAGCCTAACTCATGATATGCACATTATAATTCCAGTCCTGACAGGAAATAATTTGGAAAATTTMAAAAATGCAAAGTTCAACAGCATCCATCTGAGCTGCCTGAACACTGAAAATAATTTTTCAACAAAAATGAATAGCAACAAAAAAAAAAGTGGTCTCACTTGAGAAAAAATGTGGTGTATAATTCTTCTTTATATAACAAAAAAAATATTAGGGATAGTCCATATCTGTAGTTTTATTGAGGTTGTGGCCTGTCAGTGTTATGCATTTGTTTCAATAATTAGGGGATTACTTGTTGTTGGATATGAATATCATATATCTATAATATCTCCTTTATTAAGYAAACATTTTATTATGCCTTTGGCTTAAACACTGCACTATGGATTTTCAAAGACCTAGAGAAGTGTATTGTTGATACAGGTTAATATAGTCTTCATTTGATTTCCATTAATCCTGTGTGTGTAGCTCAGAGACAGGGCTTTGTCAGATCAGTTCCTGAGTTTATGCAAGTGATCTCAGCAGAAAGGAAAATTAAACCAATGATAAAGTAAATCTTGAATTTTAAGAACTGTGAAGGATTTGGATGAAATTTGAAACTCTAGCAAATTGTTACTTTCATTAAACCCAAAAACTTTTTGGACGCAAAGCAGTTTTCAAATAATTTGTGCAAGTAGATGCCAATGGCTGCCTTTAATTCTCTTGTGCATTGTTTTTTGGTAAGAAAACTTTTTTTTTTTTTTTTTTTTTTTTTTAAGACAGAGACTGACATTCCTATATAACATTATATTGGAAATGTTAAAAAGAATCTGTGCCCTAGTGAATGTTGTAGTTCTAGATAATTTCAAATGTCAGATCTGTCATACATGGAATAGAGCTTCTTCTCTCTCTCACAAGAATGTTCAAAGTTGGGGTTTCTGTGTATTTTTTCCACTGTTTAAAAATATATACCTGGCTTCACATTGTTAGGCCCCAGAGCTGGCTTGACAAGTCTCTTAAAAGGACTTAAAATTCTTTTATGTACCTTGAGTCAGACACACAGGAGAAAATATTGACAAGATAATCCTCAAGAGGTCAAAACAACAAAAAATTCATGGCAAACTTCAGAAAATCAGGAAACTTTGGCAAAAGTTTAGAGTAACATTCAATCAACATAAAGCATTTCACAAAGCATTAGCTCAGCAAACTCTAAGCCCATTCAACCTAGCAAACTCCAMCCCATCTGATTTTAGCTCACTCAAACTTTGAGACACAAAGAGAGAGAAAGAATAAAACTGCCACTCTCGGTTCCAAGCTGATATAAAACCCAAGCAAAAGCAAGGTCAAGGCACATACTTGCCTGATGCTCCTTTGGCCACCCTGGGCCCTTTTCCCAGTGGGACTCCCTGTCTGGTGGCCATCAGGAGCTCGGTTAGGGGCTCCAAGGAAGGGGTGRAGCATTGCCTCCACTGTGCCAGGGWTGCGTGACCACTGYGGGGATGGGATTCAAGCCCAGGATGGGTGGGGTGTGAGGAGAAGGGATATCCTCACCAGGGCAATGCCAGACCTGCCCCTTCTCCACACACACAGAACTGAAATGCTTGGAACCAGCAATCCTTCCCGTCTCCCTCACCGATAATTTCAAATTTTAGCAAAACTGAAGACTCAAGGCAAACTATATGTTTTTATTTTCTGTTCAGTATATTTTCAAGCCCCTGCCTTGTTTTCTGTGTTCAAAAGACAGTCTTCACATTCTCTTACATGTGGTATTTCTGCATTCACACACATATATGCAACTAACATCAAATTTCTGAATATCAAAGTACTCTGGAAAAGACAGGTTTTCCAGGAAAATTASCTCACATACCAATATCATTATTTCTTGATCTCTCAACAGCTTATCACCAAGAAAACCTCTAGTATGATAAAAAGATAAATACATTTATTTAAAAAAAATGGAAAAGAACATCCCCATGAAATATAGTATTTAGAACACTAAATGTAGTTTCACTTTATTTCAGCATGGAGAGTGAAGGATAATGCTGAAATTGTAACTTCATTCTGTCCAAAGTTATCTTCTCAAATCAAAGTTCATAACTATTATTAATATAAATGTGTGCTATGTGATGCTATTCAATTTTTTTGAAAAAAAAAACAAAAACAACAAAACGATAAAACCTTTTTTTTGCTCGTGAGTAGGTTTCAGTGAAACAGTTTTTTTCTTTCTTCCTTGTATAGTACATTGGAAATTTAACGTTTTCAAGTGAATGGCAGCTATAGCTTCTATCAGCAATAACTATAACAGAATTCAAAGGAAATTATATAGTTCTTAAAGACTTCCARCTGGGTAAATAGTATGAACTTTAAAGAATTTGGAAACACTGTGGGGAATGTGACAGCAGTTTTTGGTACATCAAGTGCTGATGCTCTGGATATGTGAAAGAAAAAAGCAGAAGAAATAAAGATTGTTACTATGGAAGTAGCTCCAAATACTCAATTAGAATGCAGATTWTTTTAGCTTGTTTCTGGCCTGTGTCACATAAGGAATGTCCAGTTCCAGCTCATGCCTTTGAGATTAAAGGTCTCACTACTTTCCAGATACTTAGATTAGTACTGAAGCAACAGAAAGTGTATATCTAAAGACATATGCTATGGTGATTTCCAAAAAATCCAGTGCTGTTTTTTCTCCTATTTGTTCAAGAATAGTTAAGCTCTAGTAAAATAATTTTCTTCCTTCTGCCAGAGGGAATGCAAAATGCCAAGTTAATTCTTAGTGGGAAATAAATTTTTTTTTTTTTTATCCATATTTTGAAAATAGAATAGAAACCCCAGGCTTCTCTATAATTCTTTTGCTTTCAGAAGGGGATGAAGCTTCTGAACTGAGCGGGATATGAGTGGAGTCAGAGAATGAGCAAATGCTAGATGTGAATGAGACTAAGCTCTCACTAAGAATGTGTCCTACCATGATATTACCAGACTCTGCTAGGAGGCCTTGCACTATGAAATGCCAGTCTGATTGATGTTTGCACTTCAGATTCTAGGTCCTCACATACATTGTGTCCATTGTTTTTTGAGCGGGAATAGAAAAAATAAAAGCAAGATGTATTGTTCTGTTTATTCGCACATGTCACGAGACACAGTTGTTTTTGCTGTTAACTCATTTTTCTTGTCACAAGGCCCAGTGCTGCAGCTTTGCTTGGATGTGGAAGGAATTGTGATTCAGCTGAGAACCTAACCATGCTGTGAATAAAACACATTTCTGTATCACAAAAGTATAGTAGATCACTGCTTTTATATTTTTATCTTAACTGCAGATTTAAACTGTGATAGTTTAGATTGTCTCAGATAGATTAGCTGTCATTAAATACCAGTCTTGTCCTTGTGTGCTACTGAATGTTTGTTTATGCAGTGTGTTGTCTAGAAAACAGGAGTTGGCTTTTAAGCACCTTGTATTGTTTTTCCTTTCCCAAGCAAATGTTTTGTTTCTGGAGACCAACCCACAAGAATCTGATCTTCTGTGTTCCATGTTGCAGATAATTTTACCTGTTTATGTGTCTTTTTTCTATAGATTGTATGCTTAAATATTCTAATATATTTAGAGAGATTTCCTTACCAAGCTCCCCAGGCATTGTAGTAGCCTCCTTTTTAAGTGGATTTGTTTCTGATTTAGTGTAAGACTGTCTGCAATTCCCTSTTCACAGAAATTTAATGTTTAAGAAAGCATAGATGCAGAACATCTCCACTGAGCTCCATTTATTAGAAGGAAAATGTAACATTTATTTTTTTTTTTTTTTCTGTTTTCTCATTTTGGAGTTGGTTTACTTTCTGGTAGTCCTAATTTACAATGGTCTGGTGATGTTTTTGAGCAGAAAGCTGTCTCAAGGGATGAGGTAGTTTATTCATAAGGATATAGAATAATTATTCATGTTAATAATATTGGTGTTGCATGTATATCTGTTACTTAGATGTTCAGAGACAGACTGTTGTATTCTGTTCATAAAACATAAAAATTATTTAGGAGATGAGCTTCATAATTTCATTTAGAAGAGAAATGAATAAATGAATGAATGAATGAATGAATGAATGAATGAATGAATGAATGAATGAATATGTATATATACATTTATACGTATAGGGGTTTTGTATCTGTTCCTCCAAAGAAAAGTGGAAGCATTTAATTGACATTTATTGTCTTAACCTGAAGTTTGAAATAGTTTACAAATGTAACCCTACATGTTTGAGAAAGMACAAGGACACAGGACATTTTTCATTTTGTGTCCCGTGGTGACAGATCCCAGTTGGTGTTTGTCCATTAGCTATAAATGTAAGATTTTCGCTASCTGAGCAAAAGACAATATTCTGTATCAGTAGGCTAATGTGTTCACAGAATCATAGAATCATTTATTCAGACTCATAGACTGGAAGAACCTCTGAGATAATTGAGTCCAGTCTTTGATCACTACCWTGTCAACTGCACCACAGCACTAAGTGCCACGTCCAGTTCTTCCTTAAGCAACTCATGGGACAGTGACCCCACCACCTCCCTGGGAAATCCATTCCAATGTTTAACAACCCTTTCAATGAAGAAATTCTTCCTCATGTCTATCGTGAATATYCCCTGGCAGAGTTTGAGGYTACRTCCTCTTGTCCTGTCACTGGTTGCCTGGGATAAGATCCCCCGCTGGCTACAACCTCCCAACAATCCTCATGGAGCGGTAARTATTCATGGTGAAAAAGAGTTTTAAATTTCTAACATTCATGGAATTTATTGATTCATTAATAAGTTGGGATAGCAGACTCATTACTGAAAATTTGAATTGATGCACTTGCAGTTTCTTTTTCAGGATGCAGAAGACATAATTTTATAGTTTTACACAGTCTCAAGACAGAAAACTATACAATCTGAAAATTAATTTGTAGGATGAAAACCTGAAAAGTTTAGCAAGTTTGATACTGCCTCTTTGAATATTATTTTTTTTTTTAAAAAAAAGACCTCAGCAGATAAAATACATTGCAACAACCAAAGAGAGATAGGTTGTAATTTTAAAACTTTTTGGTTGCACTGTTTTATTAGCCAGAGATTGTCATTAAACCTGCTGGCCAGTCCCTTTCAAAAGTATAGAGTTATGATTTCTCCMCACAAGCACCTCAAATATCTAAAGAAGAAACTAGCACAATCTGACATCTATCACAAGTCTATACACACAACAATATTTCCAATAAATATGAATAAATAATAGTATTTTCATTTTTTTTTATTCTACAATCTTTACCATTTTAAACATTTTCCTTTAATTTACCCAAAGCCCATGTGTCRTTTAAATATTATCTGGTAAAATTCACATGAGACATTGATTAGGCAGTATGACAAACTTCTGTACAGTTATTGCATATAGTACACAGGTGTGTGACTTATTTAGTTATTTGGCAAAAAAATAAGCAATTCTCAGCATCCTAATACAGCAGGAGACACAATTGCTCCAGTTTGCCGCAAAAATTTATAACACAGAAAAATACAGAAAAAATAGATACCATCACAGAGGGATGGCATAAGAAAAGTTTATTTTCCATTGTTTAATCTTAGTATATTAAAAAGACAACAACAACAAACAAACAAAAAACAAACAAACAAACAAAAAAAAAGCTAAGTGAAATTAAGTATCCTAGTCTGGTTGCTGACACACTGTTGCTGCAAAGCAAAACATCCAGTGCAGTCAGTCATAACACATTAGGTTAAAGTCTTTTGATGTGAGTGGCCTCACTGCTTCCCAGCATGATGTGTCTGCCATTAGGAATTTAAATAAGAAGCAACTTTTGAGGTCAGACAGATAGATATAGGGAGGGTATTTCATCATTATGAAGCAAAAAGTAATGAAAATTCTTGTTGTGCTAGCAAAATTACTTCAAATTCTTGCATAYGATCACAAGAATAAAGAACTGGTTTTCTCTGGTATTTTTCACTTCTATACTGTGCTAACCACAGCAGAAAAACATGGAGGTGTAGATTCTGACACGCTTTTGAGTTGTATGTAAATACATTTCCATTTCCAGGATTTTCTCATTAAACTATGAGTTCTCTCATGTAGATTTTTATTTGTAACAAATTCTTTTTAAACACAAAGAGGATTCTGTGAGCTAGCTTGTATTAGAAAAGAAGAACAACCCAACAATTGGAACCTGATTATGTATAAAGAATTGAMGATCTTTAAGTTTCCTGAAATTTCACAATGCATTAGAAGTTGGCATGAGAAAGGACACAAGGCATTCAGCTATTTTTTTATAAGTATGTWTATATCACTTCTTAAAACTACTGCTATTGTGTTATAAAATGTCAGTCTTCATTTGTAAATTTCAGGGTAATGACAAATCAATGTCAAATTGCAATG
>NW_026623384.1:473146-476202 GCF_030028575.1 Malurus melanocephalus | reverse complement strand
ACCTCTCCGAACCTCTCCTCTCCGAACCTCTCCTCTCCTCTTTCTTTCCCTTTTCCTTTCCTTTTCCTTTCTCTTTCCATAGCCATTTCTCAATGACAGAGAACATCTGGTGCAGGATGATTGGCAATACTAATATTATATCTTGTACTTCACTTTTCCCCATAATCTTCATTATCTTACTCRTCACAAAATTGTTTCTATTGAGAGAGCAAGTTAAGACCTCATTGGAATAACAGACTTTTAATCCATGGACTGAAAGTAGTTTTTAATAGAACAGAAAAGGAAGCGCACACCTACTTTGAGACYACAGATTACAGTTTCTAAAAGCTACTCATGTAAGTCTGTCATGAAAGCTGACATGCTGGGTGATTCAAGGAAATGTGACGATGTCACCATTTTTTTTTTTTTTCCTTTTGGTCCATAATTAGATGTTCTATTAATTTTAAGACTTTTTTTTTTTTTTAAAAATGGAAACATAGTTAAGAAAAGAGCATAGGCTTCTTTATTTCAGAATGYTGGATGGAGAGAACATAGTTCTTTGCCATGCATTTTATGTTTTTTAATAATCATAAATGTCTTTTTAATTTATTTTTGAATTGTGGCAGTCTTCCAGAAGTGTTTAAATAGGAAAATAATGCACTAAATCTAGTTCCCTAGGGGAAAAAAAACAAAAAAAAGAAAGGAAAAAAAAAAAAAGATAACTTCTGTGTATCTCCATCTTTCCTTTACCAAACTTTCTGTGGGATTTAATGAATCTTGGTGTCTTGTATTCCAGTAAGAGTGAAGAGATGCTAACAAGAAATATATGGAATAACTTGATTTTGTTCACTTTTGCTTTTCATTACATTTAAATTTGGCAAACTTTAAAAAAAAAAAAAAACCAAATGACTGTTAAGAGAAATACCAAATGAAAGTGGGAGCAGAGGAAAAAGGGGTTGGAGGGGTTTTTTTGTTATTGTTCACACTGTCAATTGATGTATCTTTTTTTTTTTTTAATCATATTCATTGTCTCTGATATTAAAGTGATTAGTGATTAGAAATGCTAAACAATTTGAGAAAGCATGCTTAGAAACTTCCATTTACAGAGAAGAAGAAATTTATAGAATGATCATGAGAAGAAAGGTTCTTGGGCTGATTTCTGTTCTATAGTTTGTGCATAGATTTTATGCTTCAGAGMTAAATATTCAGCCTGTGAAGTGTTTCTGCTAACTGTCTTCTACGCTGAAAATCATGGGTCTRTATTTTGAGGAAGAAGTCCTTGCTAAGTCACAGTAGATTTCCAGGCCCAYGTAAAGTTTTGAACTTTCAAAGTAATGTGAAGTCTAACAAAGAATAATAAAAAAATAGTAATAATTTACCATGACATGCTCTGTATATATATGATCACTGTCAGTCCRTTTTAACTATTAATGGCAATCCTTCATGACTTTCTATTAAGTGATGTCTAGTACATTGCATAAATATACTCTATTTCAGTCTTAGCAATAAAAAATTGCAATGAAATATTTAGTAATTTTTCTGAGAAATTAAAAATTTTCAAAACTTTTCTAATACTGAAAGAGTGGTGTATGGATCAGAATATCASGAATTATACAATAACTGTATATGTACCACAGAAGACAAAAAATCTTCATAAACATGAATACATTTACTGTAATAACCTAGATCATGATCCCACAAAATATTTCCAGTGATTAAATTCARTGAAGCTTGAATTTATTTTCTGCTGCTCTCCATGGGATTGATACATGGAAAGAATTATAAAAAAAATTGCCTTAACTCTTCTTGAATTTTTTTAGAAGTAATTAATACAATATCCTCAATAAACTTAATGAAATCCTTGGGGAGCTAAATGCTGTTTACTGTGGCACTATCAATGGGATCATAGATCAGATCAAAGAGACAGAGCCTCTGTCACAGTCTTTTTGATATGCWAGTTTCACAGAGCTGAATGCTGATCTGAATGCTGTCTGCCTCAGCTGGTCAAACTAAACTAGCAGAAGAAAATTGTCATTAGCGATATTTTAGAAGTTGCTGCTTAAATGACTTTGCTTGACACTATAAAATGGCTGAGTTAAGTTAATGTGTATTTTTCTCTAGGAGTTGTCATAGAACTCCACATGAAGTGCACCTTATGGGAAATAGCAGAAAAACAAAACAAAATTCAACTAAAATAAACCAAACAACTCTCCTCCACTTCCCCMMMAAAAAARMCAAACAARAACCTGTAATACCCAACAGCCAACCAACCAAAATTTTAAAAAATGAACCAAAGTTTTTGAGACCATTAGGATGAGCCCCACATATCTTCCAAATAAAGAGAGAATCAGATACCAAAATGTGATCAATGACTCCTTCATACATTTTTCTCCTCCAATGAATGGTAGATTTTTACCTGCTGCAAGCAAGTTCTATACTGATTTCTAATACTAAGTTAGATGGAGTAATCAAAGGACCAAAGCCAGGAAAAAAAGCAACAGCTGCTGCAGAAGGTGCATGAACAGTTAGTAATCATATTAATGACATTACTAATTTATGTGGTTGATAGAATTTAGAATAGGAGTGAGGACTCATCTGTCATCATTTTATCATCCATCATAACTATGGCGCTCTAAGTAATATGCAGGCTGTTTACAATTTTAGTTTGTTTTGTTGCTATTCCACTTGATTTGGTTGGAGGGCTTCTTTTTAAGRCTCAGGGAAATCAAACACTTCATGGTGGCAAATACAAATGTGGAATATTTCTGTAATTAGTGTAAGCACAATTAAATTCATGTTATTTTAAAGATCAAGAACCATAATTAAGGCACATTTTTTTTCTATTTCCCCCCTTCAGCATGTATTTAATATTCTGTCCTTTGTATAGGTTCAGTTGAATTAAAAGCAGGCGTGTTTCCAAAGTGTCATACTGGAAGAGACAGATGACTGTGGAACTGTGGCTTCTAGCTTTCTAGTGAAAAATACCAGTCCCAATCTACAGTTTGCCATTCTCTTGGCATAAGACAGTTTAAAGGGAAACACTCTAAAATAAGTTCTCCTCCTTTTTTTTTTTTTTT
>NW_026623384.1:466107-473104 GCF_030028575.1 Malurus melanocephalus | reverse complement strand
CTTGGCCTTTGGCAAAAAAACTGCCAGGACAGAGAGCCCTGCTATTCCTGGCTATGAGTTTAAAAAACACAGTAGCAACACCCACCATCCTCAGATTTGGGTTCTGGCCATGTACGGGGTCTTAAAAARACAGTAATAACACGTTGGGTTACCCATAAACACATGAATTGACAAAATTATTTTCTCTAATCTCTTGAAATTTGAAATTTCCTTAAACTCTAAATTATCTCTTTCTAGTGTCAGTGCATTGAAGGTATTTGTGTTATTTTTCCATTCTAAGGTACACAAATTAAGTAGTTTCAGCATATTCTTCACAGGTAATATATTTAAGCAAAGSGTTACTTTATTTAATATGGATGAACTGCTTGTTTAGCAGTTAAGTAGACAAAAGAGATTTATTTTCTGGGGTAAAGAGGGAACACACAGACAAAGGATGCAGTGCATTGATTGATGACAATGTGTGGAAAATAATAGATTTTTGTGTAACCTATTTTACTGTACTGAGGTGTGATTCCCTGTCATCATTATTGATTTTCATTAATGAGGAAAAGTGTCAAAATGTACWTTTGACACTAGCACTCCTAAACCTTAACACCATTTTTCTGTGTGAACAATTGGTTTTTTTTTTTTCCTTTGAATATGTTCATTCCTTTTGCAGTCTAGACCTGATTATAAATTTGCCTCCACACCTGAAAACAAGAACATCTATGAGAAAAAACTACCCTCTTTTTTTCTATGTGGGTTATGTGGAGTTGGAGTTTGTGAAAACAATGTCTGGGAATATCTTTTGGCAAACAAGGAGTCTTATACCTGAGCAATATAAAACAAAACTCAGTAAAGAGAGTCATGAAAAGGCAAAGATCTGGGACATCCCGAATCTAGTTCCTGTTTTAGCTGTAGCATCCAGTATTATTTTAATATCAGATAACTTATTTACAGGCAGTATCACTCAGAAATTAGAGGGAAAATTTAGAATTCCATTTTGGTGCCAAATTTTGACTCTTCCTTCCTATTTAATTTCAGTTMTTTGCTGAGGTAGGTTCACACCCAYTCCTGKTTTTAAAAGTGGGARGAGGAGAAAAAAACTAACAAAGAAATTAAATCCAGTGATGTCAATTTCACAGGACAAAACTCAGGTGCTTTGTCACCATTATTTAAAACTCTTTATTACCAGACCTTACTATCTTAACTTTTCTTTGTCTATTGTGTCTCTTCCATGGCATGTTTTAAAAAAAAAAAAACCAAAAACCAAAAACCAAAAAACCAAAAAACTTAAAATTTTCTACTTAATAAGACATTACAGAATACTCCCAACTTTTGTGACATTTTCTGCTTGTACTTTGAGAATTAGAGTCTGCAAAATATTGTGTCTGAGCTAGACCTGCATGTGTGTCATTGRAGATGACTACACAGACCATAAAATATCAGATTATCTCACTTTTGCAGAGTAGTTGAATAGACTCCACAGTTATGAAATCCAAGTCTCTGCTCCCGTAGAAAATGTCATCACAAGTAATTTTTCTTCATTTARCAATGTCTTAAAGCAACATCCTGTTTTATAAAGGAACCTTAACACAAGGAGTTTCCATAACATTATGTTTAGTCTATTCTTAGGACTTTTCAGGAAAATGGTTCTGCAGCCTTTGTTTCTCTTATTTGTTTCTGAACCAGGCTCATTTGTTCTTTTCCATACACTTTTTGAGCTTTCTTTGGAGTTCCTTCCCTGTTTTGCCAGTTCAATGGGATCCAGCTTTCTCTAACTGTACAGATTAMACAGAAACATGGTTATGTGGACTGAGAGGAAGATAAAGAAATAATCTGATCAACTKAATTTTTTCCTGGGGCTACTTTTATGTATTTTTTAATGACAATATGCTTAGGTTTCATTGGCTCCCAAGTAAGTTCAAAACTTGGTCAACAGGTTCCTCCATCCTTAACCTTTTCAAAGGGCTACAGTTTGATAGCCAGAAATCATCTTGGGGTTTCAGACTTTTACTAAAAGAGATTCTCAGGGCTCCAACTGTAACAGGTGAAGCAGCAGTATCTTAAACATCTGGGAATTATGAAAAGTTCAAAACAGTTCAAGTTAACACAATTCTGGACAGGTGCTGAGCATGTGCACTGTCAAGTACTTCAAAATAGAATAATGAATGTCCTTAAATATGTTTGCTCTTTTTTTTTCCATTAGCAACCTCCTCAAGTTGATCAAAGATGTTTAAAATCCAAATATGATGSTCATTTAGTCTATGTATGAAAATAATTCACATTAGGAGTAAAGAAAACTTCAAGGTAAACTAAAATGAATTTTAAAAGGCACRTAATGGAATTGTACATTTGATCTCTGCAGGACAGGTCTTACTTTTCAGGTTTGACATGTAGGTTATTAATTAAACTTTGGCACAAAGCTCTGCAAAGCTCTCTTAATTCTTTAAAAGWTTTCCCATCCATCTTCCACATAAGTAATCTGTCTTCTTTCTCTTAGCATTCTTTCAAGGCTCAACTTAATTCATTATAAACACTTCATTGTGTTTGAGAGTCTCTGGAATGTCCAAAACAACCGAAATACTTCTTCAGGTGCAACACAGGTTTTATTGAAAGCCTTTAGAATTAATGGACAGAGGTTAGATATTCCACAGCAWATAAGTAGCACCAAATATGTTTATTTGGACTGATTACTTTGTTACAAATAAAGATTTGCAGTTTTTCTTTCTCTCCATTTGCCTCTTTTTATGGACATACAATTGCTAAATCCTTTTCCCATCAGATATAATCTGTTGCTTTGAAACCTAATGCAACTTCCACTAGTTTTCAGTGACTTGCATCTGATCTAGACACTCAAAGAATTATARTATATGACTGAAAAGACAGAGCTTAAATAGATAGTATCTGACATATATTTTCCCTTCAGTATATGGAATGGAACTCAAAAGAGAAAAATTGCTGCCACCAAGTTCCAGCACAGTATTATGGTAAAAAACTAAACCTCATCTACAATCATTCTAATTAAAATATAATTACCTATTATTGTAAGTTGCATTTTTTTTTCTTTTTAACCACAGTTAATTCTTTAAAATTAAAAACATGATTTAAAAATGAAAAATCATAACATTTAATTTTCAAAATAATTGGCAAGTATAATTGTTTGAGAAGCATGCTTTCACACTATTAAGGCAAGCTACATCAACACCTACAAGCAAATTTCACAGTGAATTTCCATTGTGGGGGGGAAAGTGTGCAAAAAGTCCTTTATACTCTTTTTATTTTAAGTGATTTACAGAAATCCATTTAAAAMTCTATGGTACTCTGAAAACCATGAAATTCTAGTTTTCGTAGTTTTGCAATTCATTCATAAAGCTTATCTTCTAAAAGTGTATCACCATTGGTTTTACCACTTTCATGTGYTAGGAAGAAAGGCTGTGAAGCACCCTGATGCTGTGAAAATTTTACATGCTATGCATTGGCTTAGTATGATGGATAAAATTAGGACTTATGACCTGCCTGAAACCCACTATAAATACAGAATAAGAACCAAAGAAATACGGTAGCATACACTTTGTGTCATCTGGAACATTTTGTGTCTGCATTTCCTTTCTTAGACAATGGCTGACTTCCTAATGATAAGAACTATGTATTAAGATTTTCTATTATGTGGATACCATTATCAAAGCTTAACAAATAACTAATAAAAATAATAATTGTGTCCCACTGCACATTCTTAGAAAGAAAAACAACACATTAAGCAAAAACAAGGATAATTATTTGAGAAGCGGCAGCAATGATAAAATCAGAAGGGAATTCATACATGAATATTCCTATGACAAGGGAAAATGCAACTGGAAAGGAATGAGCCAAAAAAGGGTGTGCAAGAAGCCAAGAAGTAAGTAAATTAGGAACAGGAACTAAATTTTTCAGCATGCTAGTTAACTATTTTTGTTTCAGGTTCTTCTAGGTGACATTTTTGTCTGTTTATGTCCAATTAATTTTCCTTTTAATTTTATGCAATACATTTTTTCTGTAATTTTGATTTTTTTCTTGTCAAAATCAGAGTGATCTCACTTTACAAGGTATCAAAAAAATTGATATTTATTCTAAACTAGTCTGTGAGAGTCCTTTAAAAGCCAGAGTTTAAACCTCTGCAAAACAGCTGACCTCACCTATCTTAGGACACAGAAAATCATCTTCTGTATTGAAAATTAATTATTTTTGAGCAACATTTTTTAAAATAATCTTTTTTAAAGTCATATTGTTATCTTGACATAAAGGCTAATTTAACTTTGTAAACTTGGGTGGTGCTTGGTCAGCACCTTTAGATAACAGAACTTTTCATTCTSATTGCTGTTGGATGCTGATTATTTACAAAGGCCTTGTGTCTCCATTCAGGCTAATGGCAAATGACTGCATTGTTTCTTTCCAGCAGCAAGCTGGAGAGAAAGGAAGAGAGGGTCCTTTATGGGTGCAATGCAGAGATTATAACATGCAGACATAAACTTCACATTTGCAAGGAAAGTCARGAGAAGGCACTTCCCAAGAATTGTCTCACCAGATTTGGAAGGACTGTTGTTTCTTCAGGACTATTGAATATAGATAGACTCAGTAATCAATGTCCCAAAATGAAATAACTAAACAGCAGAATCCAAAGAGATATTTTTTATTATTTAACCCTGACTTTTCCTCCATTGGAAACAATTCTAAAGGTATTCACCTTTTACCTGTTGAATTCTCATTAATCCTCTTATGAAGTGATRAGACCAGTGACAGAGGATAAATCAGATTGGGAATAAAAGATATAGAGTTAGGTTAACAAGCAGTTTTGAAAACAAAGTATGTTTCTGATGTACTATGTTCTTAGAAATATTTCTATCATTACCCAAYTGTTTGTTGAGTTCTGAATAAATAATTAACATATTTATTACCATTTCAAATCTAAGRTTAATACTGTTTTTATCCAAATGCTTAGAAAAATCTACTGTCTTCTGATRTCTTTTCCTTGTTGGTTTTTCAATGCAAATAAAAATCACTATTATGTTTGCTGTAAAGTTCCAATTATGTTCCTGTAGGATTAAACCCCCCCACACAAAACAAAATACCATGACACAAAAACAATCAACCAAGTAAAAAAAACCTAGCTATACTCACAGACACTATAGCTAAGAACCTGTCAGCATTTATAACCACTATGTTTGACGAAATTTGGCTTGGCATTTAAATTTCTATCTCAGGGGAAGTTTGTACTRAAGTTTAAAAGCAGACCACTTAAGATGTTTTTGGATTATGGAACCATAGAAATAAAATTCTCAACAGGCACYTGTTTGCTGGAAATGAAAATTAATGAAAGCATGTTACATTTATGTCTATATGTGTCTTAAGTCAATACTTCTTCATGCTGGTGTCATGTGAAAAGGAGAGATTTYCTCAGACCCTTTGTGTTTGATTCCTCTACTGGTGCTCCAGGAAAGCCAAGATCCTTGTGCCCGACAAGTCTTGTCAGTGTCCCGAGAAGTGGACTCCACTGAGCAGACTGCTGGATTGAAGGGCRATGCCACTGTGTGTTCAGGGACACAGACCAACAGAGAGACCTCCTCATGGTCTCCACACATTTATTTGATCATATCGCTCTCTTTTGAGAACACCCTTGAAGGACTACCACTAACAGTTTATAGAATAGCACTCCTTATTAATAAAATATGGACAGCTTAAGGTTCAAGGATTGTTGGTGATAGTGTCTGACTGCAAAATCATATCCAAAGCAATATACTAGCAATCTCCAATCAATAATAAAAGTGAGCTCGTGATAATCATTCAGCACCCATAGAGTGAGGTTCTTACCCAAGAGATGTCCTGATAGAAGAGAAGGCAGGTTCAGCCTGTCATCTGATGCCAGAAGTTACAATGGAGTTTTAGGTGACTTCTGCCCATTCTTAACTTATTTTTATGATATGTCTTAACATTTAGGTGGAGCTTGAATGACTTCAGTCATACATCTTACTCACCAAGGGGTGGACCTTGGTGGTGGGTAATGCCAGTATTATGTCTGAGATAACTTTGAGATGATGTGTAAACCGACACATACAAGTGACCAAGGGAGGGTGTAAAGAAGATGGAACTGGGCTCTTCTCAGCATGAAGCAGGCARTGGAAACAAATCCAAGTGCAGGAAATAATGAATTGACTCCAGAATATTTTCCTATTGCAAATCCTCTTTTTTTTCTGAAAGCTAACAGCAAAGTACTTKGATAGAGATCAACCAATGCAGCAAACTCCATCCTTCCGTTGCATATCAGTAAAATGTAGTATCTCAGGGAAAAGTAAAATATTCCTCCTATCTAAAAGAGAATWAGACAAGAAAAGTGGTCTGAAAGTGAAAAGAAAACAATGTTGTTCTGGTGCAAATAAAACTAAACTACATGATGCTTCCTTGTTCGACGCTTGCTGGATTTTCTAAACTGTTTTTGTGTTTTTATTCAGGATATATTTATACTGACWCTATATCCTTTCTCAGGCAAATTTTCAGAGAGTTTGCAGGTGATGTACCCTCGTTTGATCCAGAAAGCCATATATTTTCTTTTTATTYAAACATATATAATTTTCTGAATATTAGTGTTGTTTAGACTCATAAAACTAGTTTTGACTTGAATCTAAATTGCTGTAGAATCACAGATATAAGAGTTTGGCAGTTATTGCCTTTATACAACTCTGTCCCTGAAATTATTCAGAATTATATTAAAATCCTTTGTTAATATTACTTATTCTGAGATTCTGCTTAAAAATCTAACATGTATGTTTGAGAAAATAAGTGTAGAGTAACTTGTCAGAGCAATATCAAATTTGGACATGGAATGCCTATAAATGCAGTATTTCAGAGCCTTGCAGAGAAAATTGGAAACTTAGTATGCTTCTCACTCTTTAAATCCCAGAAGAGATAAACATTTCTTGCTCAATTAAGGTTCCTGCCATAGCAAAAAAAAAAAAAAAAAAAAAAAAAAAAAAAAAAAAAAAAA
>NW_026623384.1:459877-466087 GCF_030028575.1 Malurus melanocephalus | reverse complement strand
CTGAGAGTCAAATGTATTACCTAATTATGGCATGTAGACATTATTATATAGTATTTATTATATGTTAACTGTTTATTTAAATGGCAAAAGTTTAGTAAGAGGCAGGACTCCTCCATTTTACCTTCTCTTTATAGTATATTAATACATTAAGCTATAATAAAGACCAAATAGTATTTTTCCCTTCTAAAAATTAAGATCTTTTTATCATAAATGCAACAAAAAGTTAGTGTTGAGTTCATTAACTGCCCTCTGTATATCACAAATAAAAGTGTGAATCGTTAGGCAGAGCTCTCCTTTTTTGCAGGTCTTAGTGTTTATTGGTACAAAATAATAACAAATTTAAATTTTAACATGTACATTAAAGCAAGCATTTCTGACTTTTTACTGTAACCTGGGATCAACATTAATTTTTCTCACTTTCAAAATACAATTTCATCTGTATATCATCCTTCTCAGAAGAACATTTAAAATTAATATGAAGAAAGTAAAGGTATCTTCCATTAATTTGATAAAATTAATRACAAATATAATTATTGGGAAGAGGTTTTTTTCCCTAAAATAATGAATACATACTAAGCTACAGCTATTTATACCACACTAAAGCTACTTTGATTTTCTATGTAATTAGGAGCTAGGATAGATTCTGGATTTAGCTGTGGGTGGTGCCAGAATTTGAGACATCGTCTCTTTTTTCTTTTAACTTACAATAAATGTAACACAAGRAACATGATAAAGAACAGCCCTAAAAATTTGGTTTGGAATTTCTTTACTTCTAAAGCCAGCCTCCAYAAGGAACCCTTTATTTTATCAGTATATTGGTCAATATGTTTGCACAATTTAGAGAGTATGTATTTTCTCATTAATGYCCCTGAGATGTATCCTTGCCTCAAAATATTTGTTTCTCTTTCCCCTCACTACATATTGTTCTGTCAATTAAAATATATGACTGGATAATTATTTGCTCCTCTAAGCCTTGATCTATTGTGCAACTTTTGTACTATGATCTTCTGAGGTTCTTAAAGAGGCCTTCAAGGGAAATAAATTAAAAMTGATTATATTTTTGAAAAATAAAACAAACAAAAACAAAAACAACAAAAAACATACAAGCAAACATAAGAGTATAACTAAGCTTATAATTGATTGAAACATATAGACCCAGAGGTATGTTGTTGGCAATACTTSGCTTAACAGGTGTACTTCATATGTAATGAAATGATGCTAAGTATAGTTTAGTATATGATTATATACTCCATATATGTAGAAAAATTTAGAACTCCAATGTCGTGTTATGGCAAAGATCCATTTAAGCTATGATCAAATCTTCAACAGAGCCAGTATTACAGACAAGGTATATGGAATAAACAGCAAAAACCAAGATTTTCTCTTGGAGAGTCCCTCAACTTCTGCCACAATTTCACTGCCATTAAATCAAGTAAAAAAATTGATTCCTGGGCCCACTTCCATCTCACATAGCTAAAGGTGCAGAGATTCCCCAAAACTCTCTTCCATTGTACCAGCTTTCTGCTTGGTCCTATAGAAATCACTGCACAACTAACCAGTTGAATGAAGGGGAAAATCAGGATACCTTAAACTCTTAAGATGAAAYATGTATCCCAGAGTAAAGCAATTTCTATTGACTCTGTATAAAAGATTTTAGTAGAATGAGTTTTTTTCACCTGTGAAAATAAGGACATTATAAAGTTCATGATGAAATGTATTTTTGTTAATCTCTACTCAATGAAGGTTGTCACAAAAACATTTATAAAATACAAAGATGGATCAGTTTACTTTCCTCAAAAGCCTAAACACCTGATTAGGAGACTAGTTTGKGAGATTGCTTGGGAGAAGAGAAAGKAATGAGAAAAAGAACTGTATGTCTCTCTGTAGGAATTCAGGGATTATTGTAATCTAATTTTCTTCATCATTTATGTACTTTACTTAAATTGAAACTACGAATGCAAGAATTCCTTTCTTGGCATTTTCAATTAGCTGGAAAGCATGGCTAAAGACATGGGGAAAGAAAAGCAAGTCATCCTGGGACTTTRCAGTGTTTTTCTAGCTTTTGTTATCTATATCCTGTATGTTCTGTAGCAAAATGTATCTGGGCACCTTTCAGAATCTGTACCTTATCTCCCCAACAAGCAACATATTTTAGAAAGACAAGATAAATTACTTCTCTAATACAATTGATATTGATTGTTATTAACCAATAATTTAATCAGCTGATTTGATTWATTCTCAGAAATTGAAAGCAATAGGAAGATATCTTCAAGATTTTAGTTTTCAGTTTGGTTTTTTTTTGGTTGATTGGTTGTTTTTCTTTTTTCCTTAAAAAAAAATTCTTCTTCAAAATCTTAAATGTGTAATAATGATTAAGTACTTGCCACATTTCATTATTATAAAATCTTCAAGGTGAGAGAAGACAGGAACGTGAGGAGAAATCATTGTCTAAAATTAGAAGGGATTTCTTCTTTCATACAGAAACAGAATTGAAGACTTTTTTTAATCCCAAAATGGAAAAACACAAACTTTTATGCTAGAGAAATTTACATCATAATAGTTCTAGATAACATTTTCATTTTATAAAGATTATAAACCTTGAAAATACCACCCTGTATTGGAAGTGATGACAGAATGTTGATTATAGTGTTGTGACTGTGACCTTGCAATTACTGATGCCATATACACCAGCTGTGATGAGTGTCTATGAACACAAGTTGAGCTCCTGCCAGATTATGAGTAGGACATAGAATTTTGTGGTCCATACCAGTGTGCTACCTACTGAAAAAGAAATATTTAGTCTTTCCTTTATCTTTTGGTTTTTATCTACTTTTTTTTTGGGGGGGGATTGGTTGGCTGGTTGTTTTTTGTGTTTTGGGTTTGTTCTTAGTTTTTCGTTTGGGTTTTTTTTGGGGGATGTGTTTTGGGTTTTTTTTGGTTTTTTTTGTTTTTTTTTTTTTTCTTTGGGTTTTTTTGTTTGGTTTTTTTTGGTTGTGTGTTTGTGGGATTTTTTTTGTTGGTTGTTTATTTGTTTATATATAGTTTTTCCCGGTGATGAATTCAACTGTATCAAAAGGTGGAATATTAAAATGACAAACTGTAGCTATAAACTACATATATGAGCAGGAATGCTTACATAGCTGCATATGGGTCTGCATACACGTCCTGGCACACTGTCAAAACTTTAACCAGTGTCTATTGCTTTGAAGCTGAGATAAATACTGATTTTGGAAGAGAGGAAATTGAAGTCATAAGCATTGACCCATATTGAAATGGTTGGATTGTAACTACAGAATAAACTCCTTCCTCATGAGCGAATCATGAAAGAAGCTGGTTTTCACTGTTTCAGGGAAAGGAATTTGTATTGTAGAAAATGAATGAGAAAGCTTGTCTATTTGGAGCTATTTATTGAACAAGATGTGCATACCCGTTATGATTTACACATGATAAGCTGAAATAATGAGTCATTGCTGAACTTCAATGATTGCATTCATCCTAGCAGAACTGTATCATCTTCTGAGCAGTTACTTGAAAGCTGAATTTGTACTATTGAAATGTTTCTTGTAACAATAACAATTCTTTAGTATTTTGGGGTTTTTGACATTAAAAAAAAACAAAAAAAAAAAAACCTGTTCTGCACACCAGGCAACTTTGGAAGTCAGAATAGTGTGTTTTTTTATTGAATGTTTGTTTCTTTGAGCTATTGTTTGTTTGTCTGCTTATGACAATTATTATTCTTGGAATGAATGAACACTGAATACATTATATTCTAACCCTTAGAGCTTTATACATCCTGGGGTTTTATCTGTAAAGTTACAAACAACCCAAATTTAAATATTGAACCATTAAAAATAATTCAGCTTGACTGTTTAAATTACTTATGCATCTACAGTACATGCYCTCATGATTGTGTTTCCTTGTAAAATATTACCATATGAAATCAAACAGACAATTAAAGTTCACAAATGTGGGGAAAATATATTACCAACATGTCATTGTAATTTAGTGACAGATATTGTATGGTAACATTGTAATGGCCCACAGCCAGTGAATTTTTCAGTGCAGATGGTCCCTGCACCTGCAAGCTATTGGAAGGTACCAYGTTTTGAAGGCTATGTTTAGATCTCACGAGAAGGCCTTTTTTGAATGTTAATGCAATGCCCAGAAATTTCAGCTTGTAGCAATTATTTCTACTATGATGAGCCTAAGTTTAGTTTATTCCTGTGTTAAAAAGCGATCATGGTGGAAATCTGTGCTGCTAAAAGAGTGAAGTCTTAACAGGCCATAATAAGTGAGTAAAAACAAAGTATCAATTATTCCAGTGATTTGCATATTTCACCATCACTGGTACTTTTTCATATTCGGTTCAGTATGGATGTTACCTGCCCTGCTACTGCTACTGCTTCGTACCAGATATTTGAACTCATTTGGCACAAAACTCAGTAGTTACATAAGAGTATTCAAAGTAAGAAAAATGACATCTTTAATGTGTTATTGTTACACTTTCTGTAACAATATTTCTGTATTTCTGTATCAGTACACTGTTAAAAAAACCGTAATTATAGTTTACAAAGTTATCACATATATGAACTTCCATTTCAAAATCTATAAAAAGTGTATTGACCCATGTTTTATACTCATCTCCATCTGSCTCCAATGAGAAAGACCTGTTTCATATATGATGCTTGTATAATGCCATGAATAAAGGAATTATTAGAAACTAGTCTTTCTTCTAACAGCCACATCTGATTGTGCTATTTCTAGCTATTTTTGTCCTTTTTATGTCTTTTAGCCCACTTTTTCAAGAATGGGAATTAATAAACTTCTTATGAAAAGAAAATTATTTGGCAGGAGTTATTGAAGAATAGTTGTTAACCTTGCATTCAAATTTTGAACTTTCATAKGTGAAAAATTACTACAAAGCATTCAAATGTGGATTTTTTCTTTTTCAAGTGGTGGCACATACTTTTAGAGATGTTTTCCTTCAGAGAATGATGCTTTTATACAGTTGAAACATTAAAAGCATGTCATCAAATTTCTTCACTTTTAAAATGATTGTAAGTTCTTTCCAGAGTACTTTGAAAATGTATTCAGTTCACTGTTAATTATCATTCTCACTTTGAATTTAATATGTTTTATTCATATATTGTAAAGTTCATGGAAATGAGAGATCTTAAGTGGGCAGACAGGAGGTTTTTTAGTACAATCCTGATTTTCATTCCCTAAACAAAGAATGCCTCTGCAGTTTTTGAAATCATTAACAAGAACATATGCCTCTATTCTGGATTGGGAATGGCATTTGTTATTCAAAGATCAACTGGAAAACCTGGCAGAACCCAAAAGGGGRAGAAAAAAATTGCAACCACTGAAAATCATCAGTCTGAGATCCAAACCACAGTAGTCTGAACTTTCTTTTCTGCATCAAAAGTCMTGAAAGAAAAGAACTAGGACAACAAGGACTCTGAAGAATTTGAGAAGGTTTTGCAACTCACAGACAGACCAAATACCTTTTGAACTGACAATAGTCCTTGCAGGAGAGATTCCTYAGAGAGCCTAAACACATAGATAGCATGTAAGAAGCAGCAGCAAAATTGATGAGGCATTATCTCTGAAAGGTTTTCAAGCTGTTGTTATAGGCTAAATATCTCACTGAGATGAATTTTATGAGGTATGTTCCAAAAGGCTGAAAATCTTGGTGCAAATGAGAAACTCTGCTGCTCATATTCCACCCTATTTGTTGCACACAGAAGTCACGAAGAGATTGGGTAGGTGAGTGACAGAAAGCAGACAGCTAGATAGACTTCAGCTCTGGAATCATGTGAATAAATGTATTTATGATTGATATAAAAAGAAATCAGATCAATGCTGACCAGAGGGAAACTGCAACTTGAACACGTGCCCAGAGGGCAGCATTCATGGACCCATGTTGTTAGAGKCAATGGTGTCTGGAGCACAAGGTTAAACAAGGCAGGAGAATTATGCTAAATCACAGCAGAATAACCTGCCTACAACCCAATCAGAGGATAAAAATGATAACTGTTTAGTATTTGCATAAAAGTGCACTGACACAAAGGTAAAAAATGAGGTCACACTGATGATTTGGGATGATATATGCTGTCTCTCAAGCTTGAGTACATAGCAAATTTCTTAATGGATGCAGATGCATTTAGTGGTTTTTGTTTCATTTTGGTTTCTACCTTTTTTCTTTTT
>NW_026623384.1:451450-459867 GCF_030028575.1 Malurus melanocephalus | reverse complement strand
TTTTTTTTCTGTAATTTGACTGATATACTATTTCTTGGGGTTTTGGAGGACAACAGAGGTACCCTGGTCTATTCCTCAATCAGATTTTGCTATGATTAAAAGCAAGTGCTTATAGACTGCAGAATGCTGAGCAAGAAACACGCAAGTTTGTGTCATTCTTCATTTTTTTCTCTTTGTGTTGCTCGTTTCTGGTGCAACAGATCAGCAGGAAGACTTAAATCCTGTTATATGCCTAAATCCAAATTACGGTTTCAGACTTCACATAGCTAATGTTTTTAGCCTTTTTGACACCTGTGTTTGGATTAATGTATAATCTGAAATATTGACAATGTAGATATCTTTGAGTTTCAAGTAAAGGGCAATAGAACAGCCCTGTTAAGTACTGGTAATGTGCCAATACTTCTTTTTTTCTTATTTTTAATTTTTTTTTTCTCACAGTTAAAATGAAATGGTAATTGATTTAACTGCTACTCAGTGTAGATCAACTGGTGAGAGCAGAATAACACAGCTTCTATCAACATCAACCTTCAAAACTACAGTTTGCAGGTAGAGTTTGGGCCAATAACTGCAGCTGAACTTTCCATTCCATAAATGGAATGATGCTGAAAGCAAGAAAAAAATTAACATTAAAATCTAATTCAAGGAACAGGATTGAAAACTCAACTGAGGATTTTAAAGTCTACACATAAGAATACATTTAGGTACTTATTTTTTTTTTAATAATGCAATTGCAAACAGGTTGGGACACTTGAGTTTAACTTTGTAATTGACTGAGGTACAGCCAAAATTTAATTGCACCTAGTTTAGTTTTTCCATGCATTTTAATTTTTAATTTATTTTAGTCTCCCTGTCAGTAGCCTTCAATGATATTAGTAACAGGACGGATTATTTCTGACCTTATAGCACTATAATTTACATTATGAATCCCTGTGTTGTAAAAGGAAGCATTTTTCTTTAAAAAAACTGGAAAAGCAGCTTGAACTTATTGATTCATAATTATAAGAAAAAAAGGAGTTAATTATATTCTTAGATACATATATTATGATGAATGAAATATCAAAGGAAGGAAATATTACTTTTTAACTATTTTTAATTGCAGTGATTGCTGAAAAAAAAATCTGATAAAGAAAAGGGGGAGAGAGTTATTTGCAAACTTGTGCTGTTTTTTTCTCTCCTACCCCATAAATACATAATGCAAGTGTCTTTTTTCTCTGTAATCCTGGCAAACAGTGAAGCAAAGTGAGATGTCAAGTAAAAGATGTTGCAGAACCTTCCAATCACAAYGTTATTTTAGTGTGGCTGCCCTTACCAGCTACTAGTAATGGCCTGGAATTTTCTGCAAGAATGATTTTGTCATATAGAACATATTTTCATGTATACATTATACACACACAGAACAGTGTGGTATACATGCTATAGATAATTTCAATTAAAATCACCTTTTCAAATAAAATCAGCAATGAAAGTACGCTAGTCATAATGACAAGGCAAACAGTCAGGAATGAGACTGAGTGACAGGGAAATGTATGAGAGAGAACAGAAAGGCTGAACAGCCCAACTTTTCATTACTTAACCTGGCTTCCTGTCTAAGCCTAAAAATCAATTCATTTTGAAACTATGAATTTTCTTCTTTCAAAAGATGAAGTTCAAGTTCAAAGGAATTAACCAAAATTAATAAATGTCTTCATGAGACAAGACAGGATTCTGTGATTCTAAAGAAATCCAGAATTTGAAACTTTGAGAAATCATTATTTCTAACATGATGAGGAAAAGTTTTGGGTTTGTTTGTTTGTTTTTTGTTTGTTTGTTTTTTTCTTTTTTTGTTTGTTTGTTTGTTTGTTTGTTTTCCATCCAGAAATCTTGACTTTTTAATTGGAAATTAATTCTGTTCCCCAGTTATCTTCTGCACAGATATGTCTCTCTAGTCTGTCAAACATATGCAGTGCTATGCAGCCATCTGAAGCAACCACAGGCAAACCACTAAAGCACCAGAAGTGGCACCACTTGCCTTCCTTGGTTCAATCACCAGATTGTTCTTCAAGATATCTTTCCTTTTAGAAGCTCACATTACTACACAGGGGAGTAACTCCTCAGAGATACACCATGTAAGTCTATTAAACATTGGTTTGTTCCATTTTGAAGCATTTAAGACAAGTAAGAATTTTAGAAATATACCTAAAGTTGTAAAAACAAGGTTGAGAGGTCTTGATGTTGATATTTGCTACTAGCCCACACTTTGCTATTTATTAGTTATAACATAATTGTAGGCTTATGGAACCCTCACAAAACACAAGTGAAAATTCAGACCACAGCTTAAGTCATTAATAATTTGTTTTAAYATCACTGCAGCTATGCTACAAGGCAGGGTAAATTTACCAGGGTTAGATGCAAAAAAATTATCTTGTGTATTTGGAACAATCTAGTTTGATAATGCACTGAAAAGTAAGGCAAATTAATCAACATTGAGGTTGTTGCTGCTGCAGGTAAGATGCTTTTGACACCTAAACTACCTTATTTATGGGTTATTTCTGTACATCTCTGCTTCTTTAGCATAGATGACAGCTCCGCTTAAAAAGTTACAAAAAATCTGATGATGATGTTAACAAAAGGTATTGCAAAGTCAGCCTTTATTTTCTCATTCCAAGCTTTCGGATAAGCAACTTCTGAATGTTCACCCCTCTTTTTTTTTTTTTTTTTATTTTGTTTTTTTTTTTTTTTTTATATCTCCATTAAAAAATTGTAATGCTTCCGTTACCTTCTGTTAGTTTTTTGTATGCCACTGCTTTAATCAGTAGGTTCCATTTCCTGGCTTGTCAGTATAATGCTAATGTAATTAAAGATATTCATCCTTGCAAAATATATGCTGTAATATTAATGTGTCTAATTGTAACAAACACTGGGAAGTTTCTTACATCAGAAAAGCAGAAGGGATTATGAAAAAGGTACAAAAGAGAAGAAAAATATCTAAACAGCTGCTCACACTAGGACATTTTCTGCTTTTGTACTTTAGAAGAAAGTAATAGCTTGATATAAAAGTTTCACTGTAAATCAGACAAATTGAGATCAGAAATTTATTTTTTTTTTCACCTAACAATTCAGATGACTCTGCATTAGCTTTCTTAAAAGAAAGATTTTATACCATTCTATAATAATGCTTCATACCTGAAGTTGATGTAATTTTCCATTGGCTTTCCTACCTGAAAGCCAAACATGAAGATAATATTTTAAATTATAACTTCCAAAGGAAATTTAATTAAATGGAGATATTATTTGAAAATGTTTTCCAGATGAATATAGAAATATATTTGCAGCAATGATTCAAKGATGAATTCAGTTAGCAGAAATTTTTTCCATTGATATTAGAGATTTGAAGCAATGCTTCAATCTATGTAACTTTTCAACACAGGCTTGAAAATATGAAATGTAGAATAGACAGACTCAAATTTTCTTCATTTTGCAATTGTGATGGACTTTGCAGTCAGATTCAGTAGCAAATTAGTTGCTCTTCAAAATAAAAGGGACTATATATCTCTGTACCTACAGGTTTGTTATGTGGCATCTCTGCAGCACATGAACAGAAAAAGCGTAAATGCCTACTATGGCAACAAAATAGTTTAAATATGGAGATCCTCTCAGATCTTTAAATTTCACATAATCATAGAATAGTTCAGGTTGAAAGGGGCCTTTGAAGGTCATCGAGTTCAACTTTACTGCAATGAGCAGGGACATCATCAGGTGTCAGGTTCAAACCAGGTTCTATCTAGTTACATATTCTACAACAGTAGYCTTGCATATGATGGTTTAAAAGAATAGAGGCATTTCAATGTTCATGTATTAAAAAAAAAAAAAAGACCCTTAGGACATTAATACAGAAATATATGAAAAGTTAATTTCCAGAAGTGCAGGGCAATAAAAACAAGGTCTGTCCAAACTTTCTTTATTAATAATTAAAGAAGTATGTATATGTGAAGTGCTTTTTAAGTAATGAGTGTAAGTTATAAATATTTAACAGTTGCACTTATGAAATATGCCCTAAATTATGTCCAAATGTTAACAAGAACGCCTTATACTTGACAGAACAATGAAGCCCATAAATATTTCAGAAGTGTGTGTCTGACAGGCGGAAGCTGAGAAGATGCAACCTGCTCTTTGTTTTCTGACACTGCAATCTTCAGGTCTGTGCTCTTTGAGCTTAATATGARTAAAGAGCTTCCTATCTAAATCCAGCATTAGAGCTGATTGTAGATTTCCTTTGGAGTTTGTTATCAGGCAACTACAACTTGCCTCCCCAAAATCATGGGACAAGAAATTCAAAGCACATAAGCAGGGGCTTAATCCATTCCCGTGCTGACTGCCTTCTGTGTGTTTATCAGGAACAAAGTTCATAGGAAGTTCACAGGATGTTGACTTCCTATTCCCTTCAAGAGGGAATTAATTGATTGTCCTCAGGAGGTGCTCAGCATCTGTTGCAACAATGTCTTGAAGAATTACATGCCAAGNAAAAAAAAAAAAAAAAAAAAACAAAAATAAACATTTAAATACACTAGGAGATAACTGATAGCATTACAATTATGATTAGAACAGTTAGTGATGGAAGAAAAAATACAGGAAAAAATAGAGAAGCATTTATAGATAAATTCTACAATTAACTCTTAATGTTGCAACTTGAAAAAAACTGAATGGCTTGGAACTGCAATCCAGTTTATTTCCTTTTAAATGTTATTTTAAGTGTAAGCAGAAAATTTGGAGGAATTAATATTCTAAATAAATATATAAATATCTATTTAGAGAAAAACAGAGTGAAGGCTCCAGGTGAAGTTCCTGTTTTGATGTTGAATAAGCTCTTTTCTARCGTCCCATCCTGAAACTTTTCTATCTACAAAACTGAGAAATTTATTCTGGAACATCTCTGAGAACTGTGAGGCTTACGTGTTTACTGACAAAGGCGACACTATAAATATTTCTATAATGCTAGAGAAATAATTTACATGGAGGAATAAAATTAAATGTAAGAGTGTTGAATTTATCTTCAGGGAGACATTCAGAGTTTTCATAAGTTTTTTTCTGGCAGAAAATCTCAGCTTTACAATAGTCGATGATCCCTCTATCACTATAACAATAAAGCCAGAATTTCACCCAAGGTATATAGAACAGTCAGAATATTCAGTCTTTCCTGCCAAAAGGTTATTTTCAAAGACTTTAACTTCCTTTTCTTTCTCTTTCTGTAATGGTTCCCACAGAGCCTACAGCAGATATTTGGGTGTAAAAACCCTCTAAAAGGTGATCCTTTCCCCTATGAAAATATCAAACTTAATTGCTTTATAAAAGGCCTGTAGGGTTTCCACCTCTATTCACCTAGGCCTCCCACTACCAGAAAATAGTGCTTTGATCTGTTCAGTTCCCTCACTGCATTATACTGAATTTTTAAAAGCATTTCTTCTTACCCCAGTTCTCCCTCCCCCACCACTGCTTTTCCATTTGAATTGTGAGTTGTATTAGCATATCCTTTATAGCCTTTTCAGTAGTACTGTACATATCTTATCCAAATGGAACTCCTGCAGCTCACAGATAACAGTAAATGCTGAAGTGAGTCCCAAATCCAGATTCGCTAGTACTTCTTGATATGATCAGMCAGGGTTCAGCTAGCATCCTTTACTGAAATGCAGGACCCTGAAAGATGTCAGGCTCATGCCTCATCGAAGGCTGAAGAAATAGTGACAGAGCAGTACAGTGGCTCCAGAGGATATTTAAACACACAGTTAAGATTAACTTTTGTTAGAACTTTTTCATATGATCAGAGCTCTCATGGCAAGAGATGTTAAGGATGTGCAATATATACTGAAACTGGACAATTGCATGTATTTTAGTAACGAGCATCATGCTTCAGCATACATAGAGGTTCAATTAYGTTATGCATATAAAAAAATATCTCTTATATACTCTAAATCTGGAATGCATGTTGACTGAAGAAAATTTTTGCTGTCTTCCATGTCATTCCATGCCTTCCAAAAGTATGTGTAGGTCATAAAACCTAACCAGAAGGATCACAGAATCATTGAATCATTGTGGTTGGAAAGGACGTCCAAGATCATCAAATCTAACCTAAATGGTGAGACAGAACACGCAAACTAAACCATAGCACTGTGTCATGTTGAGTCATTTCTCCAACACTTCCAGGAATCATGACTACCCCCCCTTCCCTGGGCAGTCAGTTCCAATGCTTGACAATGCTTTCTGTGAAGAGCTTCTGTCACTGTCGCCTGGGAAAAGAGACTGTGCCCTTCTGCCCCAGATGTCTTTTCAGGTAGTTGTTGAGAGCCATAAGGTCTCCCCTGACACTTCCTTTTCTCCAGTCCCAACAACAGATACTGCAATCATATTAARTGGTTTATTATATCTCTACTCTATAGTTCTATTATGTATATTACAGTTAAACAGGCTTTACAGAAATCTAGGTGGTTGACATTKGTCAGTCTTCCTTTGGTAACTGTTGCAGAATTCTCCTACCCATCTCAAAACATGYTGCTGTTCGACAAAAAAAACCACTCTACCCAAAATACCTTTGACCTCAATATTAATTTACAAGTTAAATCTGATCAGCAAGTGATAGATAGCTTCAGCCCTCKTGGACTCACAATAAATATTGTAGGATTAGGCTAAATATATATATATAYACATATGATTCAGGAGAAAAAAATATCTGGAAYAGCTCTTGTTATGGTTACAGTCCCTCTGTTACAGTTTGACATTGGACAGAGATAAAACAGCCTCTATATAACCTGTCTTAAAAAGGACAGGCTTAGAACATATTAAGAACATGATAACGGTATGAAATTTATGTGAAGGCTTCATCCATTTGACCCTCTTATTTCAATACTGTCTGAACCTTTTCTAAGTTTCCTCTTTTAAGATTTTTTTTCTTCAGCTGATCTAGATTCTCCTTCTTTCCTTTTTCCCTTCYTTCCCTTGAGAAATGTTGATATCCCATGTTTCACCAGTCAACAGTAACTCTTATAGATATACACCACTGTGGTCTTCAACATGGTTTGCTTGAACAGCAGAGCAAATAATTGAAAGTAGTTACCTTGAAATCAGCTGAGACTTCAGCAGGCCTGAAAAAAATGAAGAGATTTTTAGCTGACTGCTTTCCAAGCAATCTGTTTAGTTYTGCATGTGCTTCAACTCAATTTCATGGCAATTTCATAAGGAGGTTTTATTTTAATCCAGTGTGGTGTAGAACTGAGGCTTTTACCTTTTAATTTAAGTAATAGGGTTGGAACATTTTTTATGCTACTTTAGTTAGTAATAGGAATTATTGCTGCATCAGTTCTTCAATTTTTTTGTGTTTTAAATATCTCCCAGTAGCTTCCCAATTAGTTTCCTTCCCAATACACAGAAGCTAGTGATGTTATATAAAGCTATCAATTTTATTCCAGTGTTTTTCCTCTTACTTTCTTTTTGTCATTATGTTGCAACATGCATCCACTTAGCTAAAGGCAGRTGACTAATAGAAGGTGGAAGCAAATTGACCAGTGGGGCTGAGAGAACCTGAGAGAAAATATTTTTGTATTGTAAGAGTACTTAGCAATTGAAAGATGACTATTTGAAATGCAGGTTACAGTGGCAAATTCCAAAGGTGAATTATAGAAGTATCTCAAATGAGTTTCATTTTTCTCTGGATCGCTCTGTTGTTTGTGTTTTACAAGGAAGAATATTTGTTGAGCTCAGGAAATAAAAACAACAAAAGTGAATCTACAGATGATTGAACAAAAATGGGAAGAGTACAAAACTGTCTAATTGCATCACGTTATTCATAGTAATTTTTAAAGTAAAAGGAAAAAAAAGAACATTTAAACAGATGAAAATGAGGTATGTAGATTGAATGGTATTTTAAAATCTCTTGGCCCTGAAGAGCTGTAGAATATATTTATGATTTGTCCACTAAACTCACGTAAAGGTTAGAAAATATTTAACATCTCCGTAGATAAAAACAGAAGGCTACCATTAATATGAAAAGACTGTATTTTTATTCAGTATATTAATGGCCTTTGAATATTAAGGTTTTTCTATGTCGGTGGAAAAGGGTCAAGCATATTTCCCATTGTGTCTGGTTCTGATTCTGGTTCTGCTTGAGGCCTTGGGTGAAAGTCAAGCTAGATATTATGGACTTAATATGTTCTCACAAAAGGTGAATTTTTTGTTTATGTGTTTGCTCTATTTCAAGACAAATTCTCAGTTATACTCAGTTTTTGGCCGGCTAACTTTGTCAAAACTCAGGATGGGGTTATTTGCTTGCCTTTCTTCTGTTTGTATTCTACATATTTGTATAGAAAAAATCAGACTGAACCATTTCATTAACATGTATATGAAGTTTGATTTATTTTTCTCTCTTTGCGATGGTTGACATTAACCATTCA
>NW_026623384.1:450373-451375 GCF_030028575.1 Malurus melanocephalus | reverse complement strand
AAAAAAAATCAAAAAATCAGTCTAAATACCCAGTAGGACAAAACCATATTTGTCCAGGCATCACTTGGTTACTTAAATGATGAATGAGATTTGTGGAAGAAGATCACCTTGAGATGGTTCAATTTATCAAAATACATGAGRACTTCTTAAAAATACAGTTATGGTAGCATATGCCCAGAGAAAATGAAGAAGGATTTAATATTTCATGTGAGTCTAAAATATAGTGTGTTATGAACATTAGCTTAAAAAAACTATTTGCCTTAAATGTTTCCTGCTACATCATGACCATTATCTCACTTCCAGGGTTTAAATCTTGTTTCACAATGCAAACTGCAAAAGTTTCTATCAAATATTATGGAAAAGCTATGGGGAAAATAAATATCAGGGAGTCTCAGTGGAAGATATGTAAAAGCGTAGCTCAAATGAAAAATATGACACCCTATTATCTGATGCTGATATACAATTTGTCAATAGCACTGAGGCAAGAAGCAATAGCTTCTATTGTCCATTCCCCACCCTTTTTTCCTATAAAGRGAATTGTTCTCCAGGGCATCAATTGAAAGCATGTACAAAAGAAATGAGGTTAGTTTTATTAATTTACTTTCTTCACAACTGAATAGCCATAGCTTTATTCTCTTATTCCCCTTGGCACTACTTTGTTCCATTCTTTAATAACAGCAAATGTGAAAAATCAGGATTTGTTCTATTCAGCCTCATTTCACTTTGAGCGCTGTAGGAAGATGAGATTTGAAATTGTTCGCTGTAATGTATAGGATATCTGGTGGATTCACTTTAGTGATGATGCACTATCATTTCAGATGTCTCACTTCAGGTTGCATACTTTTATTAGAACATTAAATTTTGAACTCTTGACTCTTTCGGAGTGGCATCCAACAAATTCGAAGGAAGATGTGGAAGGAGAATTCCTCATCAAATAGTTTTGTTGTCAGTGTGAATAACAGTTGTCCAAAAAAAGGGAGGACATGTTGTTGAGAGGAGAGG
>NW_026623384.1:447201-449718 GCF_030028575.1 Malurus melanocephalus | reverse complement strand
GAGAGGAGACGAGAGGCCTATTTCATATCTGCTGACACAAGGATTGAATTTCTGCCACTGATACAAATTAAAGAATATCTTGCCCTCTCTGAACTTGCCAAGATGATAAATTAACATGTAAATCAACTAGGTTTTAAAATATTCATTGGGAAATAGCAACAACTAAACCAACAAACTAAGTTAAAATCTAATTAAAGACAGATATCCGGGATAAAATCAAACTGATTTTTCTTTCACTTAAAAAATAAAGGGAGATTCTATCAGGAATGAAATAAGCCACTTTTAAAAATATGCAAAATGCCTTCCTTCTATTTGGAACATTTTAACTGCTTTTGAGAAACCCGAAAAAAAAGGAGCATGAAAATCTGCTTTCCCAAAGCAAAGGATTAGGTACTAAAAAAAAAAAAAAAAATAAAAGAGAAACCATGTGAAGATCAATGAATATAGAGATATTCACTAAAGCTGTGAGAGAACTGTTTTTTCTTACCTGATTTGCAGTATTGTTGAAAAGGTAGTTTTCTGTCTCATTAATAGCATGATCATGGATTACAAGATGTCCAAGAGTGTTTGGTCTGTTGATCATGTGGTTCCATTAAGGAGCTGAATGCCCTTTGGGATTGGTACCAGTTTACTCTTCTTCTAGGTAAACGACATTTGGATTGAGCATTCCCTGCTCCCATTTCAAAAGGCTGAAGTCATTCTACTTTTGTGAAAAGTTGTCCCTGGGTGGTTCCATTTATTCCTGTGGAATTATTTGACAACTACATCCTAGCGAAACGCAAGACAGAGAAGCAGAAAAAGGTACTGAGGAAAAAAAAAAAAAAAAAAAAGGAAAACCATTTTTTCTTATTTCTCTTTTTCAGTCCAACAAGATCTACTTGCTGCAGAGAGAGACACTGTTTCTTCTTTCAAAAACTGGGGGTTTTGTTGAGAGGATGCTTAAAAATTGGGCAGCATCTGAAGAATGAAAATCTCACTGTTAGCCAAGATATTTTTTAGTTTGAACTCAAGAAGGTTTGTGTTGAATTCTCATTTAGCCCTGCTTTACACCTAAATACTGGAGAGAAGTAAACAATTTTCTAAATTTAACATGTGCTATTTGTACTTTGACTTACTTTAGGTAGCTGGAAAAATCTGTAAAATCCTCTGAATAGCTTCTTCTGACTGCAGATCACAAATTTAAGCTACTTCTAGTCCTTTGTAAGGCACCTTGCAATCTGCTGAGCATATCAAGCAGATCCAAGTAGACAAGAACTGAGGACTGGTAAGAGAAGACAAATGTGTAGGCTCTGAGAACAGGACACAAACAATTCCCATCCAGGGCAAGAAGAGTACATAAAGAGAAGGATAAAAGTAGTTTTTTTATTTTCCAAAAGAACCACCAAACCCTTAAAATGTCTCTAAAAGAATTTTAAAAACCTCTGGTGTTTTCAGTGCCCTGAAGACAGTGCACAGACTCTCTTCTCTTTTAAAAAGCCAGTCTAAATCATCACAGATGTGTACGTGGTGGAAGCTGCTCCCACAAGGATTTTTCAGAAATCTGATGATTCATTATTTCAGAACACTGAATGTTACAGTAAACTGGAAGGATATTGACTTTAAATAAAAGTACAGCAGKAAGATCCTTATATAAGGATCACCTCAGTTAAGGACATAGTTGTCTTTCTACCAGCCTAATGGATGATCTCATATAAGGCTGAAACTTGAAGTCAATACTTATTTTTTGAAATTAGTTGTATAAACCATTTTTTTTGTATCAAAATGGATATCTAAATGGAAATGTTTTAAGAACTAATTTTACAGTTTATTATTAATTCTTTATAAAAGGTTTTAATTCCRTTCTGGATTGAAGCCAGATTATAAAGGCCATAATTTTGCAAAATACATTTCTGCATTTCAGTTAAAAACACATGAAAAATCAGTTCTGTGATTTCCTTATTTAGAATGAATTCTTATGAATTTTGAGTCGTAATGAAAGGCCTGGATTTTGTGATGAAGAATACTAGTGTAAAACCAGTAAGACAAATATATACAGTTAAAGCATTTAATCTAATTCTCTCCAGTCTTTCATTTCTGTATTTATTATTTGTTTTGGGTTTTAATGATGCTTAAGTATAATGTCTTCTTAGTCACATATCATTTTATAATACATAATTGTCAGCTAATTTCTTAGCAAATGTTTAATTTGCACTGTTCAATAATGGGTACTAATTTATTTAATCATAAAATGTTAATTTTAAAAACTAAGTAAATGCACTGTGATTATACAGCTATCACTTTAATTTCGTAAATGCAATACCCATACTGATATGTTGTTCATTTAAACACTCTATCTCACTGTAGTACGAGAGGCATATAATATATATATATATATATGAAATCAGGATGTATGCACACTTTATCAACATAATGAAATCATACTTGAGAAGCAAAAAACTTTGGGAAGTAACATTTTCTAGTGATCATTATATAAAATTGTATAAAAGCAAAATAAAAATTGATTTTCAAATGGGAAGA
>NW_026623384.1:429842-447186 GCF_030028575.1 Malurus melanocephalus | reverse complement strand
TGTACCTAATCAGTACTCAATTTAATTTCACAATTTTCTGTTTAATTGGTTGATTCCAAAGAATATCTTCCATGATGCTTGGATTTCTTAACAAAACAATTCATCTCTCATTTGTTCACAAATTGAAAAATTCTTATAATTTTTTTTTACAAAAAATAATATTTTAGTTTTGTGGTTTTTTTGAGGGAGAAAAAGGCAAAACTCACCCTTTAATCCCCYCAAATATTGCGTGCAGCTTCATGAATTTTATTTTCTTTACCTAATTTCAATTTGTCTTTGGGCATGTTTTGGAAAAATCTGCCTTAGAACTGACGGCAGGAACATTCTTAATCAGGGTGCAGTATTCTGCCATGAAACAAATGGTGTGCATTTCTGTATAAGAAAGTATAAAGCAGGAGTGCTTAGTATGAATAACCCAATATGATAATAGAAAAGGTTTAAAATTCAAGATGACAATTATGTTAGAGAAGTGCCTGGCTCTACATGTCAACTTCAATAGAACTATTAAAGCTGTCTACTAGTTCCAGACCCTATTGATGAAAAACTGTTTTCTATTTATTTTTATTTATTTTTATTTTTATTTTAAAAGTCAGTTGTATCTACAAGTAAAAATGGGATCTCAGTAGAGATTTGATTTCTTTTTCTGGCTATGGGTTGGAAGTAGATGTCTTGGAAGGAAAGAAGGTGAAAGAAATAGCAAAGTGAGAAGCAGAAATACCCTACTAGTGCTTGTAGAGCAAAGTGTTTCTTGCTGCCTCAGATTCAGAGGAAAAGTGCCAAATTTCAGGCTATTTTCTTCCTGAAATATTCAAAACAAATGTCATCCTCTTTAGGGATCCCAAGCAAGCACATTTGCAAGTGAAAATTCCTCTATAGACATAAAATTATGTTTTATAATATAAAATAATTTTAATTATTTTCTTCTGGCTCACAGGAACAGATTTTAAGGCATTCAATCGCTTCCAAAAGTACTGAGACCTCATGACCATAAGGGATCTATGGAGTAATTGCCTACTCCATTGTAAAACAAGACAACATGAATAAATATATCAATATCTATAGTAAAAATCGGGTGGGTTTGTTTGTTGTTTTTGATTTTATTCTTTTTAGATATCTTTAAATTCTCCCTAGCATATATTTCAGTATCTGGTCTAATTTCCATCTGTGTTTCTTCAAAGTGAATTTATAACCAACTACAGCTCTTACTGTGTGATGAAATGGCCTGGAACACTAAACCAGACCCTTCTCTACTCATAATATGAGTTATACTGTTGTTTATCACTTTTATGTATTACAGGCACTTCACTCTGGCACTTGCATTCTGTTCTAAATTAGTTTTATCCATATGTTATTAGGAGTGTGACTTGTCAGACTTCTGCAATTGTTAGAATAAGAAACTGTGAGAAGAGAGACAATGTATATTATATCTTTTGAAGCACTTTTGTTATTTCTGGCAATGTCCCTTAAAATTCAGACAAGGATTTTATGTGATTAAGATTAGAAAAGCCCTCTCAAGTTCATCTAGTCCAATCTCTCCTTGTGTTTCTTTTTTTATGGTTTTATCTTATAGCTTCTTACATTATGCAGAAAAATCCAGCAATCATGAGTTCATTATTTAGCACTGGTTCTATTCCCAATGTAGATGTAGTGCAAGAGCCACATGCTAAASCAGATTTTGTGTGTGATTCATTCTTTCTCCAGCCTTGCAATGAAGATGTATTGTGTTATCATAATAAATGGATGACAGCACACTCTTTAAAGAAAATATCTGTTATTTATTCCTTTATTAAAACCATTTCTCTGCAGAAAAGGAGTCTTTTTTCAGCTCTTAAATATTTTTCTTGTCAGATTGAATTGAGTGAAATGTCACACAGTCAAATGCATGCATACTGTCTTGGTTAAGTCTCCTTTGTGTCCATCCCTCTGGGATGATTATTTCTGCACTCTTAATGCACAGATGAAAAGCTATCTTGACTAACATCCAGGATAACCTGCTGTGTGCCGTATGAGACCCACATATTAAGCTGGCTAGTAATGAAGGCAAAATGCTTAGGTTTTGACAGACAGAAAACTGAGACTCCTAGGGAGGAAGTACTTAAAGGATTCTGCTATGCTTATATTAAACCAGTGGGGGGTTGTTTGATTTTTGACTTAGCATAGTAATATTTATAGGGGTTTTTTGTTTGGTTTTGGTTTGATTTGGTTATTTTTGTTAGATTTGTGCTAGTATGACAATATTTGGGGGTATTTTTGATAAAGGAAGAAAAGTTGCCATAGAACCCTAAGCTTGTTACTATATGCATTATTGTCACACAATTAAAATAATAATTTCATAAAATAGCCAGTTCAAATCACTCAATTTGTAAACTCAGAAAAGCTTCAKTAGCTTTTAGGAACTGACATTCTTTTATGCAATTTGACTTTTTCTATTTAATTTTGTCTCTAAATGAAATATTTAAATTGTTAGATCTCTCATAAAGTGTTATTATCGTAGATATACTGTCAAACATGGCAATACAGTATTTCACAGTATTACCAACAGAATATTTAATACAGTAAGTAATGAGTTTTTAACCTTAGCAGTTGTCTTATATAAGAATAAACATGAATTAAACAGAAAGGAAAATTCTCATGTTTTGTATTTATATGTCATAAGACAAGGAGAGTAAAAAGATGGCAATTCTTGCAGCTACACTTATTTGTAATRCATTCAAGAGAGAAGGGTAAAAGAAAGATATTCAGTACTGTTTACTCAGCCTGGAATTAACTATTGCTTAAGATTGGTCAAAGTTTTTTAATTAGGTTCAGAGAATGAGAAAAAGTATGCTAAGTGTGCAAATTGCATAATTGTAATATAAGAACATTATGTCACTTTTGGAATTATTGAGAAGAAAAAAAGAAACCAACATTGAAAATTGAAATCAGGATAGAAAACTTTTTGCTGATAGAGCAATTGTTGAGCACATTCTACCTTCTACCTATCATAGATTCTTTAACTTTCAGCACTGCACGGAAGGGATTTTGTATTGCTGTGATATTGAAATTGAGGATGTCACAATTCAAGGAAGGACCTACCTCATTCTGCATCAACATACTATGTGCACAAAACATTGTCAAGACAACATATTTAGGTACAAAAAAGTGACTTCTGACTTTCATATGGGACCACTTTAAAGGATAATGCACCATTTTAAAAAAGAGGCTATGGAGGTCTCCTATCTTTCTGTCTGCAAAGGCAGAAAGGTATGGTCTTATGTAAGTAATGATTGCTCATTTTCTCAACAAGTGGATTATTTTGATAAACAGTCTGAGGAATAAGACACTTTAAAGTGCAAAACTGCCCTAGAGGCTCTTCAATTTGTATCCAATTTCTTGCATCTGAATAAAGAACCAAAATAATATTATATCTTTCTTTTTAGTGTCCTTTCATGTAAGAGAATGACAATAAAATGGAATCTGCCAGTAAAGTAACCTGAGAACTAAACCCTTTATGACTACATTATCAGTCCATTACATTGGMAAGTAAATACCAAAGCCAGAATTCTGTAATATGTATCAAGTATCCATTAAAGGTATGTGATGAGATGCCAGTACTCATAGACTGGGTTCTAAGAATTTGTTTTGACAAGCTCATCTGTGTTGTTCATAACTGAAATAAACTGTGCCATGTGCCACTTTGCTTTTACAGAAAATAAGGAAAAAAGCCTCCCCATTTTATTAAATAATTGCTTTCAGTGTGTGACAATAATGCATACAAGTACAAGTTTAAGATACCATTGAAACTTTTTCCTTTTATGGAAAGTGCCCAAAAATATTGTCATGCTAGCACAAACTAAAACCCAGTATTCATTGCTCTTTCTCACAAWTCAACTGGTCTATTGCCTAGATGATCCTCAAATTAACTGCTTCTCCAAATAATTACAATTCCAATATCATATAAGGTAATATACAACTGTTCAATCATTAAAGTTCTTGTGCATATTCAACCAGAAACACAGAGTTCTTCAGTCATACTAAGCTATTCCTTTATCACAAGAGATGATAAAAGCTTCTCTTTCATTTCTGTAATCAAAATATTCCTGAGAGATGTGAAAAAGTTCTAGGATAAGTAGCTCTCATGAAGAAAAATAAAATGAAAATAATACTAATATAGTCCACCCACTATGCAACTAGCAATCACACATAACTCAGGAATGATAGGAATTCCTGCAATCATGTTCAAACCTATTTGCATTCACAATAAAATTTATGTTAGCAAAAAACAAGATCATCCAGGGGTGAAAATACTCAAGTCAAAGAATGTAGAAAGGCAATTGATAGCAGTTCAAATTTTGATGTATGAATTATTTTTTTAGTAGARCTTTTGCTTATGTGTTATTTTCCCTTTTTTTTTAATATTTAAAATTAAAACCTTTACCTTTCCAGTATATTATCAATTTAATTGATAATTAAACCATAATAGTTAACATGGGACTTTTTCTTTGTTGCAGATATGTATTACAACTGTAGCCTTTTTATGCATATATTTTCTTCTGGAATTAATAGATTGCAATAGTCTGATGGAACTTCTTTTTCCCCACTCTGAAAGAAAAAAAAAAACTCGACAAAAATTAAAGGAAAAGCAAACCTAAGAGACCTTACCTCAGTTAGAGTTCATCTTTTTTCTTCATTTATGATCACCAATTTGGCAGTCAAGAGCAGGAGAAAATGGAGGGTTTCTTCCTTTTTGGGAATACAGACACAATGGGAAAATATTATTTGTTAATTTAGTGATGTTGTTATGGGTATTTGACAAAATATTTCACATTTGTCAAATATATTTTGAATTCATATTTTGGTAATTGTAGGGTGGATGAAATGAAATCTTTCTGTCTTGTTCTGTTGATTAACCCTATTTTTCGCATAGCATGATTTTTACATTTCCATTTCTCTAATACACTTTTTCCAATTCTTTTTCTGATGGAAAAGCTCTCAGATCCTTAATGAGTCATAACCGTTGGCCCAGAGTACTGGTAAATTTTACATGAGAAAATGAGTTTTGTCCCAGTAGTACAACACTTAAGAACAAGTTGTATTAGCTGCATTGAAAAAAACAAAAACCAAACAGGTCCCAAGATCCAGTACTGGAAAAAAAACAGTTCTGAAAGGTTTTTTTCTTTGCTACTCATGGTTAGACTTTACTTTTGAACAGTTACCTGTGATAAATTGTTGGTTCTCTCTGTTAAATAGTCATGCTTCACTGCTGCACATTCTAGTTTTGAAAAATAGTCGTTAATTAGTTTTTGTTTTATTTAATTAGTTTTTAATGAAACAGATTTAATAGGGAAAAAAAAAGAAAGGCAAAAAAAGAAAAAAGAAAGAAAAAAAAAGAAAAAGAGAACCAGAAAAAATAAATCCCACAACATTTGTGATATTTGTGACAATCAACTAGAAGGTACCTTTTCTTTACAACTGATGAGACCATTCAATTTTGTTATCTGGATATAAATTCTGGTCTCTCTTTAAATGCTTTACCTTTGTAGACAAGCAGCAAAAATAATTGTTTTGTTGTATTGTTTTGCAGAATCAAGTCCACCATGTACATTCAGACAGTGTTTATCAAAACGATTCTTGTGTTAAGGTGAGCTTTATGGGTTAGCTCTATAGATTATAAATAGTAACGCAGATTATAAATGTGTATTTTACCAACAGTTGCTCATGAGTAAAATGCMTCTTTGATCAAAACTGCTTATTAAAACTGTTAAGCCTGAGAAAGCTCAACTTTAAGGGTTAAAATTATTCCAGATTAAAAACAGGAAATAGAACTACATTAGCACTACTGTGTCTAAAGGGAAGAGCTGTGGTTCAGTCTGGTGTGGCGYACTGCATTTCTAGCCCTGTATTTACACACTGTGTTAGTCTTGCTAACAAAATTAGTGCCAGTGTCTGGCCACAGGTGCATATTGGTGTTTGACCTTGTTTCTACCCTAGGCTGCAGCCATTGCTCCTGCACATGACCTCAGTCAAGGTATTATCACACTCCTTTTGCACTCAAATGAATATTATGTGAATTCACGTTTACATAGAATTTATTTTCCACTGAAACCAGCCCTTACTGTGCACTAAATGTAGGCAGACACATAAATGGTCCTTGTTCTCCACCAAGGAGGAAACTAGGCAAAAATGCCAGGAGGCCTCCATGTGTGGATAAGGACTTATTGAGCCAACTCAGAGTGAAAAAAAATAACTTTCAGGAGGTGGAAACAAGGGCAAGTGGTGGATATATACATATACACACATACAATTATGTATAATAAAAATATGCTTCCGTTAATGACTTTCAAGTGGATAAAAAATTGACTCTGAAGTAACAGTTCAGAGAGTGCTATTCTCTGCCACTGGAAATTACTTTCAAAAAGAGAATAAAGACTATTCCTGTTCTTGTTTCTTGGTTGYTTTTTTTCCCCAAATATCAGAGCAGACAATAACAATACCTATGAATCTCTGCATATGGATGTTATGGGTTTACAGTTTGTGGCAATATAATCCATATTTAATTGGAAAATGAACAGGTTGCACGTGTGCTATTAGCAAAGTTTAATATGACTTGATGTTGATTACTTAAAAATATTCCTGCAATTGTGTTGCAATTGTGTTAAAAATGAGAAATAGAAAAAATTCCTATCTAGCCAGGTTGTTTTTTTTTTTTTTAATATTCATATGGATTTCTACAGATGATCACAATTGACCAGCAAAAAAAGTTTAAAATTACATTCTACTTAATAAAGCACCAGAAAAAAAAACCAAAACAAAACAAAAAAAACCAACCAAACAAACAAACAAAAACCACCCAGCATCCTTTGTGATATATTGAAGCAGTCTTTTTAGCAGTTTTTTGAAGGGCTACAAAAAAAGTGTTTTCCAAAAGAAGCTATTTTACATGTCTRAACACGTAAAAGAAAAAATGAAAGTATTAGGGTCTTCCTGAAGAGAGCAGTATGTCAATAATCTTAAAAAATTGGGTCAAAACAAATGAAAGCTGAAAATTCACAATTAAGTTTATCCAAAGGTGTTGTATGTGCTAAAGTCAATTAAAGCAATATTAAAGAGAGAAAAATATGAGACAAGGAGAAATGAAGTGGAGGTGAATTTAGGTAATTATTATTTAAGTCTGGGGAAGCCAAAACACATGTGAAAACAGTGTTTGAGATAAAAAAATTATTAACAGTGGAAAGATRGTATGGGATGAAGAAAGGGAGCTAAAAGGAATGGAAGTAACAGAGGTACGATCCAAGGGAGATATAAAAGGTAGGGTGASTTGTTTAAAAAATTCTCAGTGCAGATTTATAGCTCTGCTATTGCACATCGAAACAAAGGGAAGAAGAATTGAAGGAGAAATTAAAAGCTGTAGGAGTAAAAAAAAGTGAAATTGTTTGCAATATAGGAAATAGGATTTTCCTGTTTAAACTTTTACTGGGTTTTTATTTGTTTCTTTTGTGGGGTTGTTTGGTTTTGTTGTGGTTTGTGGATGTTTTGGGTTTGATTTGGGGATTTCAAGTGTTTGTTTTGTTTCAGATTTTTTGTGTTTTGTTTTATTTTCCCAAGTGTATCCATTTTCTTCTTCTCTTACAATAAGATCTTGGAAGCTGGGAGCTAGCTTCTTATTCAAAAAGCATCTTGTTTTTCACTCTTGAGTAACAATGATTTTTGTTTCTCCCCTCCTTATTTTCTTTTTAAATTCTTCTCACTCTTTGGGGCATAAGCCAACACAATTTTCCCTTATTCTCTGCCAGTCTCATCAATGRTGCAATTATATGCTATGAACACGGCTCCAAAACAAGCTTTTTCAGGAAAACTTGCCAGCAGAGAGAACATAAACTGTGCAGCTCAACAGCAATTGGGCACAAATGCAATAGATCCATACATAAATTATGGCTATTGTTTGTTTGCTTTTACTTTCTTGGCAACAACATATTAGTTGACGAGCAGTGACTAGCAAGAGATTATAAAAAATTAAAGGAACACAACATARCCTATTTTTCATCTCAGACCCCATTTAAACGAATTTATACATGTTTTTAATAAAGCACAATAATAAAAAAAAAAGAAAAAGTAGTAATTTTCAAGCATTAGTCCTCTTTTAGTGATGAAGGAAAAAAAAAAAGCTCTGTGTAACATTGTAAAGCTGTTCTTTCAATTGAGCAACGTACCAGAAAGAAATGGGAAAATGTTTTGTTGTTTTGTCTTTTCCTTAGGTATCTGCATCTACTGTTGTTCCTGATTATAATTGTTTCAATGAATGGAGAAAAATGTGTGTTCGATTTTTTTTTTTCATCTAGCACTGAAATGTAATTTTAACATTCTTCCCGGTATATAGTTTCATACCAGTATTATTTACATTTTGAAATAGTCTGGTTTGTATATTTTGTTCACCTGTGGGTGTACTAAATGTTTGCAGACTAGATCCACAATAAAATTTAAATGCAATAATGCTCTGCAAAGAAGGGATTAGAATAAAGTTTTTACCCTCTTCAGACTGCAGAAGCAACAGAAAAATAAAGACAGAAAATGACAAGAACATTCTACAAGTATTGAGAGAGAGAAAACATACATTCAACATTCATTTCTGAAAAATATAGAACCTATCGAAACTCCTATTGATAGCTTTCTAAAAGGAAACATAAAGTGGAAAAGAGAAAAAAAGGAAAACATAGTATGGTGCTCCTTCARTCAGAAGGTCTGGGTTTACTTTCAGTAGAAATCAGTCACTAGGAAAAAGGAACTCACTCTCAGTTTCCTGAGCCTTGTTCTGTTAGGGAGTTKGGACATGGCTGGTATGTACAATACACTCTAGAACTTAGAAGTTTTCTCAGATTGATTAATACAGATACAGAGAAAAAGATGAGATCCTCCAAATCAGCTGCCCATAAAAAAATAATTTGTAGATAGAACAGGAACCTGAAATTGTCTGAAGAGTGATTGGCAACAAAATTTTTATTTATGCTCTGCTTTGTTTAACTTAGTCTAGGGTCCAAAGTCTCAAGTTTTTTTTTGTCTGTATTCGTAAGGATTTAGATTCATCCCATCTACCCTTGGCTATGTCAATGATGTTTAAGTTGGAAACCTATATTTTTTAAAGTATCTTCAAAATTTCCTCTACAGTTCATGAGGGGGCGTAAGCTGTTTTCACTTAGACAGTAAATTCCCACTKATTGTTAGTCTATTTTGGAATGGATTCACTACAATTGGGTTCAAACATGCTTGGTGAATGCATGTAAATAATATTTGCCTGAAGGTTAGTAACTTCAGCAACCTGAAAGTGCAAAGAAGAATTATACCATTTTGCCTGCAAAATAGTATCCAAAAATAATGTGAGCTGGTGAAAGGGTGACCAGCAATGGCAGACGAAAGAGATTGATTAAATCATCAATGACCAAAACAGTGACATTCAATAGTCTGGCCCAGGAAACAACCAGGCAAGAGAGTGGTCATATAAATGCAGTGCAATAAGGCAAACTTTTGGGAAATTGTTTAACCAGTAAAAGACTATACTACCTAGTGGAAGCAGAGGAGAAACAAAGAAGGAAGGATCATTAGTCTTGTCCTCCTCAGTGAAACAGGGATGCAACATATCGTGTGCTGATTTGGACTGGTTCTCGTCAATGATCAGAGAAAACCTGGCTACCCTCCCCCAGCTCATGTTGTAGTACATGCACAAGGCAGGAGATTTCCCTGCTACAGATTTTGTGGCCATTAGAATACTTATAGGGTCCATTTTTTCTCACTCATGATGGACATTGGAAATACTGACGTCACCTGAACTACAGTCTGAATTGTCYGACACCATGGAGAATACCACCTTGTAGAAGTGACTTTTTGACTTTCAGTTTTACAGTGGAGTACATGATACTTAAAGAAGCCATAGTAACTGTGTAGGAGTGCTCAACAAGACAGAGATGTCCCTGTTCTTCAAAGGATACCAATGAGCATAAMCCTTCTTGCAATCTTCTGCTACCAAGAATATAGCATCTGGCATATCCGGTCACCTGTCATTTCTTGTGAAATTGTCTTTAATGATTGGTAAATTACTTCTTTTCCTTCTCTCCTGAGATTTGTAATTATTATGGTAATGTAAAATCTTCACTATCAGTGATGGAAACACAGGAAATTAACCATTAAAATTTAAAGARAGTAAGGAAAATAAGGAGCACTGGAAATGTATACAAAAAAGAATTGATCAAATAATCACATGTGGTATTGTTTTAGGAATAGTCTTTGCAATTTGAGTATGTTTTACTATAGTAGAATTCTTAAGGTTTATTTTCTTAGGTATTTAAAAAGAACAGAATTAACGCCTACCTTTTATGGGTTTGTTGTGGGGTTTGTTTTTTTGTTGCTGTGTTGGGTTTGGTTTTCTAAAATTAATTAACAATCATTTTAGTTTATCTATAAGGAACAGATCATTTTGTTTRCTACAGCTTCCAATCACATTTAATAACAGTTATTTTTCTCCAATTTTAGACATATGTGCAACCTATCACAGAAATTAAAGAGATAGTTAAACRTGAGTCGAAGAAGGAGATGCTGAACATGAGTTTAATGAAATGGTTTCAAGTTGGTGCTCCAATGAATATTTATTATTTATACAAGAAAGAACATTTTTGCYAAGGGAAATTGAGAAATGTGCCACAGCCCAAAATAGCTAATAGAGAATGTGATTTCCAATAACTTTTAAATTGCTATATCTATCTTTTTCTATRTGTGATTTCCCGTTTTCTTCTGCTAGAGGATTTTCTATCTCATCTTCCTAATTACACCTGAATTAATTTCTTTGCCCATCACACTGGGCTGCAAATCTGCTGCAGTAACTAAGCTCCCTTAAATTACTACCTCCTTTAACTTTGACTTTCAGGTAAGTTACTCCCTAAGGTCACAAGTTAGAAGTATTGGAACATTTATTCCTAGGGAAGAGGAGAGAAATTAAATGGAGTTTGCCAGTTAGGAGACAGTTCGTATTGCATTGCAAGTCCCCRGTGGTCAGCCACAATTTTGACCATTCCAGATCGTAAATTGTTGTGCAGTGTTCAATATGTTGAGTTTATTTCAGAAGAAAGATTGAAGAGAACATGCCTACCAAGAGAATTCCTCTTGAATACATTATAAATGTTCAAGTTCCATTATACATTTTTAAAAGACATTAATTTAAAGATTAATATTTATGAATAGGCAATATATATGATAGTCTTCATATGAAAAAAAAAATGTTGCAGGAGAAAAAATATACATTAATAATATAATATTCTTAGGTTTTTTTCAGTCCAAGTGGATTAGAGGCAGCAAACATCACCTAGAAAGATTTCCTGGGGAGGAATGCAACTCTGGCATTTATTTAGTAAAGCCATTTTACTAACTTGATAGTAAAAGAACAGTTGACAACATTGTGTAATGGTTTCAAAACAATTATTTTTTTAAAACAAATTTCAGAAACAAAGTTTATATCAGTATTAGAAAATTTTGATCAGATTAGTCTATCCGCAAACAAATTTTTAATCTAAAATAGTTTTTAAAGCAGAATAAAACTAAAAATTAATAAATTAATTAAAAACATTTAAAACTTGCCTCAATTGATCATTCATATTAAGGTCATTTCTGCTATAATTTTTGTTACATTATGTTTCCTCCTCTTGCTCTGCAGCTTCGTGAAAGAATCAAATATTCTTCAAGCTTCCCATGTTACACAGTCATACAGAGTCCAATTCCTCTGCAAAAAGGTTCTTTCCATTTCATGTCTCCAGATTGTGTTTTACTTTTCTGTGAATGGAACTATGGCTATTTCCTTTGCCTTATACTTGAATGACAATGTACTTTCTGCAAAGCTGGGAAAATAGTTACCTATCTGAGATTTTCTTTYCATGAATTCCACATTTCATAGTTGTTATTCATCTTATATATATTTGAAACTTGGTTTCTTCTGCATTATCTTTTGAAAAAAAATTAAAACTTTTAATTTTATACATACTTTATTTGATTTCAGCCTTACTACAGATTTGCAATAAGTAGAAATAGTTCCTGATAGTTGTTCAATAACTTCCATGAAATTCATTCAACACTTGCAAAGTATTGATAATAATTGAATTTTTTCTTACTTTTTTTTCCCCCCTAGAAGTTGACTTAAAAGCTACATTTGATTTCTTCTTTCTTTCTGACTGACAGGCTCAGGATCTAAAAAAAAGTTGAAGAATGTAACACGGCTTTTCCACAGTAGTTGCCCTTTCTAGTCAKTTTACAAGAAATTTGGAAAGTTTGGTTTGAAAGGGCTGCTACTTTGTTTATGGGAAGGCAAATGGATCAGTTCAAAAGTCCTTCTTTTGACTCTTGAAATTAATTGAAAAGCTTTTATGAGCAAGATCTTAAAGCCATCCATATCATCACTGAAATGCAAGAGCAAAAAACCAAGACTGCATTGCTAAATCTCTGATTTTCAAATAAATGAATGGCTTAAGCTATTTTTATGCCTTYAGTAACATTATCATMTTCWTATAAAGAGATGACTATTTAAAAAYCAGTCACCTATAACTGCAGWTGAAARAGTGGTGACAAATCAATGGGAATTAGTAGACTAGCAAAAATAAAGAATGAATTTTCTGAAAAGGGACATGTCTAGCAGAGATTCATCGTAAGTGTTTCTGACAAAAGGTCTCTTTATTTTTGCTCTGGTGCATAAGAAAGCCTTTATAGTAGTATTTTTAGTTATGTGAATATACATCTGAAATTTTTTATTCACCTCTGCTAAGCAGTCCCATTTATTTACAGACATCTTCCTTATACTAAAGGCATAATTTTGTATAACTGGGGACTGTCTAGAGAAAAGAAAAAGAARCCATCAAAAGATGTGTACTATGGATGTAGTAATACCCTTGGCTTCTTTTGCTAGTCAGGGGGAGGAGGAGAAAGAATCCTCCCAGTCAAATTCACTCAGGATTTAATCTACATTGTCCTTTAAAAACAATTTCCAAATCAACATCAGAATTGCTCAGGCGTGGCAAAACCTGATGTGCCAGGGGGATGGAGTGGGAACAGGAGGATCATCAAGCATAAATCCCACTAGTTATCTACTAAAACAGGAAAAAAACCTCTGGMAAGAGATTTTTCTTACCTCCTATCCTGAAGTAATTGAGATTCACAGGAGTCCTTTTCATTATTCACACAGTCACTTTATAGAAACATTCATTTGGTGGTTCTGAAGAGCCATCCTAAGAAATCTACGTAATCCTACATCTGAAAAACCTTTTGTTGCATGAGTAAGCGTGACTTAAGTTCCCAGATAAATCATAGAGGATAACATTTTGATGTCTAAAACCTTCTTTACCTTAGGTGGAAAATATTCCTTTGGAATCCAGGTTATTTTGGTGGGTTAAGTACTTCAGCACACCAGTGGTTTTACTGCCACCTCCAAACTCAGTGGCCTTGAAACAGTATCTGTTACCCAGGGAGCCATGCTGGAATCACTCTGTTAAAGCACTGTTGGAGATTGCTATTATCAGCCACACCGCTCTCCCCRTAATAGTCCAAAATAATTTTATGTTTGGCCCATAAAAAAGCCAGGTGGCTGCTGATGCACGATGKTAAATTACCAGCAAATAAATAAAGCAGCCTCTCCTATGGCTGCAAGTGTCCCACATGTATTGACACTGTTCGAATGTATTGAGAGAGGAGYTGCACCATGGCATGCTGTGACTGATACGGCTCTTAAGCATATCCATCACTGCAGAATCCCAGGAACTATTTGCCTTTTCTTGGGAAGGACTGCAATGTACTTTCCCTGTCCTGACTCAGGGGCTTCTGCATAGCCCTACTGTCCACCACGGGCTAATGGCATAACATCTGGAGAATAATAACATCTCTCCAGWTTGTAAATTTTTCCATTACATGGATCTTACTGTCATTACTGGGCTCACTGAGCAAGAATTCAGAGAAACTTATAGCAATATTTTAGAYATCATGAAAAACACAGATGTATGTTCACTCTCAAAAGATTAYTAGATATTATCTCAAAAAAATAATATGAGAGCCCACTACAGAAATTATGTGAAAAACTCTAACATGTGTTGCCTGAAGTGGCCAACCAAACTCTCTTACATATGTCTGAATACAAAAAATAGAAGAACTTTATTGGAGTTCTGGATTATGGGAGACCATTTCTCCCCATCTCATACAGATTTTGCAGCTATTTTATCATATGTGCAAGAAAAAAGGCTTAACTAAAATTGTGGGTAAAAGAAAAAAAATCACCTTTATGCCAGACAGGCTGCCTTACATGCTGTGGCCCGGGGGCTCATATTGGCCAAAAAAACTTTTGAATTTTAAGGTCTCTATATATGAKGATACTGGGCCTACTAGAGCTTCTGGTAATGAGGGAATGGAATGTAATCCCCCTTGGGTAATATTCTCAGCACCTCTCTACACCAACTCAAAATCACACCCCTTTTTAAATACTACTTTTAGCTGCATATTGAACCCTGACAGCAGCTGAAGAGATGACAAGACATTGCTGTTATTGTCAGACTAGCTGTTCTGCCAGGATGTTCAAGGACACCAGCTCTAAGGATGGGAAAATACAAGGTGTTATGAAATGGAAATGATGTATCTCCACGCATGCTGAGCGACATGTACTGGTGTGATTGGGACATTCAGTTAATTGCTTTCACAGTGACTTGTATGGTGRTGTGTTTTGGATTTGTCCTGAAAAGTGTTGATAAGACAAGGATATTTYGGTTACTTCTGATCAGTGCTTACAGAGGTGAGGTGTTTCCTGCTTCTCACACTGCTCTAGGAGCAAGTGGGATAGGKAGAGACAAGGGAACACAGCCATGTCAGATGAGATGATGGCACCTTGGGGATGACATTGGAGAGAGGGCAAAATGGTGAACAGGCACTGGGGATTGACTGAAAAGTAGCAGGAGGAACCAAGATGAGAGAMGATGGAGCAGGAGGAGGTGCTCCAGATGTAAGAGCCAGGAATCCCCTGGAGCCTCTGCAAGAGACCGTAGTGCAGCASCTATTTCCCTGTAGCCTGTGGAGAGAACCACAGCTGAGCAAATATCTACAATGCAGCCTGTGGAAAGAACTGTGATAGTGCCCTGAAGAAACTGTCCAGAACCTCAGCCAGGAGCAGTTTATTCCTGAAGAGCTGCAGCCCATGAGGAGTGTCTACACTAGAAGAGAGGAAAACCACAGGAAAAAAAGAAGGTAAAACACAGAGGAACTGCTATGGCCTGATACCACATTTTGCCATTCCCCTTGCATTTCTAAGGGTCAGGTGGAATTAGATGAGTGGAGAATAAAGGAATGAAGTTAAGCTTGGAGTGGGAGGAAGTTGTTTTAGGTTTTGTCTTTGTTTCTGAGGATCCAAATCTTTTTTAATTTGCARTAAATTAAATTAACCTTTGCCAAGTTGTCTGTGGTGCCTGTGATCATACTTGTCAAGTGATCTTCTTGTCTTTGTCTCTATCCAGAAGATTTGTCATGTCATTTTCTTCCCTTGTCTCATTCAGAGGCAGGAGTGAGAGACTGGGTGGGCAGCTGGAAACTGCCAAGGTCATCACAAACATATATTTAGTCATACCTGTATGYGTAATACATTGTTTTTTCCACCTAAAATATTACATGTACCCATTTTGGGACTATAGCTCCCAAGAAAAAGGTTTAGGAATGCATTTTCCGAGGCACTGTTCGAATCTGAGTCCACAAACCTAAATAAACTTTACTGCAACCAGTGACTGTTGATTAGATAACCTGAAATTCCCAGACCTCTATGTCAGTGCCTCGGGCAGAGAAGGTGAAAGAAATGTAAGGCATTTTAAAAACAAGCAAATCAAGTATATAATTATGAAACAGGGGTTCAAAAATATTAAAATGTGTATTAAATTAAAATTATTCGGTTTTTAAAATGATTTTTTTCTTACAACATTCATTTCTTATCAGTTGTGTTCTAGTAAATCCTTTGATATCTTTTCTCCATAAAATTAAGAAATACAGGAAAATCTTCTAAACTTTATCTTGTTTCACATGGTGTTTTGTTTTTTTTTTTTTTTTTTTTTTTTTTTTTTTTTTTTTTTTTTTTTTTTTTTTTTTTTTTTTTTTTTTTTTTTTTTTTTTTTTTGTTCCCTATATCAAAAAAACTTTCCAAACTTTAGTACTATTCCATAAATACATTATGAATTCTGTTTTATTGTACCATCTGTTTTCTTGTTGCTTATTACCTTGTGTCACGCTAGTTAAGAAAAATAAAAGTAATACCTGTAAAATTCCTTCAAAGTTGCTTATGTTTTTAGTGAAAAGGAGTAATCTAAAAGTAGTCTTAAAAACAGATGCACTAGAATRTGCTGTGTTCCATTCAAAAAAGGACACCAGAAATTCTCCAGGAATTTACAAGGCTTCAGTCACATAAATTTACATTATTTTGAATATACATTTGAGCTGTAACATTCCAGCTCAAATTTCAGCAAAATCTGAATCACACATCATAGATTGAATTGTCATATTTCATTTCAAAACCCCATCTCTCAAAATCCTTCTCGGCTGCATTTCAGATAAGTAGTCAGAGCAGTTTTCAATGTGATCAGCATGACATGTAGTTCAAGTGTAGGTTATATCCTTGAATTAATAAGTGATAGGTACTGTGAGTTGTTTCACTTGTGTAAAAATCCCTGTGAAATCTGCTGCATTTGTCCCATTACCTCCCTATTGGGGAAAAAAAATTTCCTTAGTTCCGTTGTTTTTCTGTTGGTGCAAGCAATGTTTGATTTCCATGAAGATTTCTAAATTCTTGAAAGTGAGTTGCAATGTCATAAATTTTCATACAATATTTCTTTTCATATGATACACAAAATTTTCCAATTTTCCATTTTATTCTGGAGTTATGTTTTAAATATTACTATGAGGTTTTAAGTGAAATATTTTAGAGAATATAAGTTTACTTATCTGTATTCTTGTGTTACTCATTCATATTTGCTGAGATGTACTGTTGTAGGTGAATTATTCCTTAAGCACTTGGCATTTTAAGCTTCACAGTTTTTATAATGTAGAACTGATACAGGCTACTTATTATCACTTTCCTCTTTTCATGCCATATATCCAAAATTAATTATAGATCTAGCATCACATTTTTATTTATTTTTRTATTTTTGTTTTGCTCTCTTATTTAACACTACTCTCAATTATCTCTTGATAATTAAGAGTATGAAAGAAGAAATTATATTTTCTGGTACACTCTGAATTTGAAAGTAAAAAAAAAACTGCTGAAGAAAAAGGAAAAGAGCTGATTTCTTTTTTTGCATATAAATCAGGGTGTCTTTCTTTCTTT
>NW_026623384.1:420571-429707 GCF_030028575.1 Malurus melanocephalus | reverse complement strand
CCCTGAAGAGCTCACCATTACAGAAGACTGATTTTGCAACTCCTTGGCCCTTTGATGAATGTGGCCTGTGCACAAAAATAATTCTGGCAAATATATGGAATTATTAAATTAATAAATGTGAGACTAATACTTTGATAAATTGAAAGATACTGCTTGTATAATGAAAAATTATAGCTTAGCCTATAAATAAAAGTAGCTTGTTTGTCTCAGCTTTTTTCTTTTAGGAAATATGCCTTTATGATTGTGGCACTACATAAATCTTATATATTTTAGCACAATTGTCTCCTAAATAGTGAATTATTTTCTGAGGAAATGCTGGCCTGTCCAGGTAATTTTAAAAGTGGATTAATTAAACWGYTCCTGAAATTCCATATTTTTTCCTATCCAGAACTTGTCTGYGGACTACAAGATATTCTTGTAGTCTCAAGCCACTAAAAATGTCTAATTGTCACTTAAAATGTCTAATTTTAAATGAAGTAACGTAAAATAAAAAGACATTAAGAAAAAAAATCAGAAAGAAGCTATTGAAGGTTTTAATCTTAGAGCAATATCTTTTGCATATCTTTTTTATCTAACATTTCAAAAATGGAAGTCCTAAACACTTTATATGAACTAAAATATAACTGGACATGCAACAGAGWACGTGAAACATCATCCAAAACATTTTTCTATCAAAATTAATCTCAGATATTAAACAAGCAGCGATTCAGGCTTTAGCAACATACTTTATATGCTTAATCCTTTGGAGAGCATTAGGATTTAAGAAACCAACCATTGTATTTTAAATTAATAATTTGAATTATGAGATAAAACACAAAGATTGAAATAAAAAATTACTTAATCTATAACGATCTGTTTCAAACATTGAGAAAGTATTTGTATATGTTGGCTTTTTCAGATACAGTTATTGATATCTGTATATTAWAATTTAGCACAATATAAACCTTTTTCCTTTATTTCCCAAAGAAACAATGCAGTGATGTTGAGAAAAGGCAGTGTTTGCTAAGATATTCTTCCACTTTTGTATATGTTTTCCTAGTGRAAGAAAAACAGCTGCTACTGCTGATAAAGGAATATGGAGCAAGCTGTCATTTACTGAACATTCAGAGTACACGGTCTTCTCTAACTGAACAGTACCCAATTATTAATTTCTTCAATCTYTTCCACAGTATTTCAGTACAACTTTCACTCATGCTTTCCTTTTTCAGAACTCTCTTTGGGTTTTTAATAACATCATGCTTTGTCTTTATATAAAGTCTGTGTCCACTTACAGTGTTCATTATCTAAGTTCCCTCTGATACACCTTAAATTATAATTTTCCAGTACTATTTGCTTGTTTTTATCTTTTGCCCTTGTCTATGCTTTGCAACAGTAGAAAAAAAGAAGTCATGAGAAAGGAGAAACAAGAATAACTAGAAGGAATAAATGTGTTCCAAAGGGAATTCCATGAAGTTCAACAAGGAGAAATGTAAACTCATGTGACTGAGAACAATGCCAAGCACCAAGATGTGCTAGGGGTCATCCAGCTGGAATGCAGCTTGGAAGAAAGGGATTTGGTGAACCTGGTGGACACAAAGCTGACCCTGAGCCAACACTGTGCCCTTGCCACAAGGAAGGCTAACGGTACCCTGCCTGCTGCTTGAAGTCGTCTCTTCTTTTTTTTTTTATTCAGAACTGGTGAGGCCACACTCGGATTATTGTGTCCTGTTCTGGGCTCCTCAGCACAAAAGAAACATACACATACTGGGAAGAGTTCAACAAAAGGTGACAAAGATGAATAAGGAGCTGAAGCACCTCACATWTGAGGAGAGTCTGAGGGAACTTGGACTGTTCAGCCTAGAGGAGTGAACACTCAGGAGGGATCTTATGAATGTGTGTGAGTACCTGAAGGAAGGATGTGCAGAGCACATGTCCAGGTTCTTTGCAGTGGCTCCCAGTGACATGATTAGAAACAATGGATGCAAGCTGAAAAAYAGGAAGTTCCCTCTGAACATCAGTAAATACTTTTTTTTTTTTTTTTACTTTGAGGATGACTGAATGTTGGTACACATTGCCCAGAGAAACTCTGAAAACTCCATCTGTGGAAACACTGAAAAAAGGATATGGGCATGATCCTGGGCAGCTGACTCTAGATGGCCTTACTTGAGCAGGATGGGTTGGACCAGATAATCTTCAGATGTCCCTTCCAACCCCAACCAGTGGGGAAAAAAAACCTGAACAAACTAGTGTATAAAAGGACATAAAATATCATTATACTGAAACCAAGAAAGAGCAAAATCCTGAATAGTCCGCTTTCCTATAAATTTAGGTTATTTGGAAGAAACACAGCAGATATAAATGCAACATTGTGAGAATTCACTAATGATATTCTTTGAGGAAGAATTATTCCAGTATTAAGGTAGAAAATGAATTTAAGGAAGGAAAGCTTATATATGCTGAAATCTTTGGAGAAAACAGGTGAATAGGAATGAAATTGTCACCAAGGTTCAAACTTTAACCAATTCACACAGATTGTTTTAGTACAAGAATGATATTATTAATACAAGACATATATTCAGTACCAAGTATACCACACTTTTCTTCCTGTAATAGAAAAGAAACCCAAAACAATATATTCGAGTAACAGTCTATTTACTACTTAATAAAGTTTTGAAAGATAAAAGGTAGCTAGCATGTGACTGCTTACCAGAAACCACATCTGAAGTAATTTCTGTGCTCAGAGAGATATTATCCTTTAAATGTTCAGGGCCTAATAAATACTCTGACTTATAAAGGCAGTGRGAACCTTGCTCTTGACTTCATTAATACAAGGCATTGGTGAAGAGCAGGATCATTAAGCTCTAACACCCACAAAGACTAATATAAATACAGGCTATCCTTTACTCCCAGTTCTACACTGATCTTCATCTCAGGAGACCCACTATACTCTTACAGAAATACTCGAGTCAATAACCATGAATTGAAGTAATATCCAGTTTGCAGTCTGGTCCTTAGGAACAGCTAAAATAAACGACCTGATTAATCAAAATCATGTGCTATGATATTTCAGACTATTTTCCAGATCATAGCTATACAGAAATTTCAGGCTTAAAGAAAAAAAAAAATAAAGGAAGGAAATAAATCCACACTTTTATTGGTTCTGTTTAAAAAAATCGTATTTATAAAAAAGTGTTGTGATAGAAAAGCAGGTAAATTTCATACAGTCTTGAGTGTGAGGTACCGTATGCTACACTATGTACTCCACAGCTATTTCAGATGTAAAAGAATGACTTGTTCAACTCCTTGTCATTGTCTTTTTTGAAAGAAGGTCTTAACATTCAATTCTGATAAGACAGAAAACAAGTATTCTCATTAGTACTAAAAGGAGGTTATAGGAACAATTGCCTGTATGTTACAAACTGATACTGGGCACAAATATGCATCCACCGGTTTTGAAAAAAATTAGAAATATGTGTATCTGTAAAACATAGTTGTATAGTATTGTTTTAGATGTATTAATTTGGATTGCTTTATCTGTTTTCCACATTATAATAATGAACAGGGATGCTGGGCATAAAAATAGTAGTTGTTTAGTCCTACAGTACTTTAGCGTTTGCACCATTGACTAGCAGAATATTTGATTCCCATACAATCTTGATTGATGCATATGCCTCTGTTATTATCTTCTTAACTTCCTTGGGTCRAGGAGTCTCTCCATCTTGCATAATCAAATAGAACACAAATGCAGATGCAACAGAATATTGCTGACATTGCTAGGAAAAARTACTTAGCACTTAGCTAAATAGGTATTATTAAATGGAATAAAGAAAAGGATGTACATATTCAATAACACAGTTACTTTAATTTGGAGCAATATAATAAAAATGATACATAGGTATTCATTATGATTATCCTTCCATGGAGACAAATATTAGAAAAGGAGAGAGATTTATTAGGTCAACTAGTAAGTTGCTTCACCAAATTATCTCACAAGTATTTTCTCCAATCTCACTTTAGCTAACTGAAGTGCTGAAAAATTCCTCTTCTCTAGAACTTATTCTGTTGTTCAATGAACTGATAGAACAGAATTGTCTTGGTGGTTTTACCTTAATATTCATTTTTTTCACTGCTCATTTTTATCCCATWTCCTTAATTATCTCTAGGATCTACTTTGAGAGTGAATGCATTTTCTAAATGTGTGCACTGCAAATATTTACAGACAATTTCATATCCTTATCCCTCACTATGACCTCCTCATTCTCCTCATTCCAGTCAAGTCTGTAATGTGTTTATTTAAATTAAAGTATTCAAACACAACCACAAAAGAAAAAAAAAAAAAWAAAAGGATGTCCATAAGAAGGTCATAGTGAGGGTAATGAAAACAAAGCACTTGCTGAAAGTACCTTTTATTTCTAAAAATAAAAATCTAGCCAAATGGTACAGAAATGCTGAATATTTTAAATGCAAATTTTGGTTGCATAAAAGATTTAACTCTATTTTTTTTTCAATATATGAAAAACAATTTACATAGCTTAAGTTCTAGTGGTCAGTTCAAATTCCTCTCCGTAAAATATTTACGTGCAGAGCACCTTATAGGATAATTTACCTTATCTTGCTTTCTCTGTTATTCCTAACATGCCCAAGTCTCCTGGAAATGCACAGATCTGTTAGGCATGAGCCAAGATTCTTAGTGTTTCTCATGGTTTTAGGTACTTAAGTGTTTGATGACAGGATGAGCTTAGTGACTGTAGACATGATCTGAAAATACTAAAATTAATTCTATTTCAAAATACGAAATACTGTTTAAAGTCGTTGCTGTAGAAACTGTTTCTGTAGGTGTTTTTAATAGAGTTATAATACAATAATAGTATTAACTTCTAAAAGCCAGACTGTACTACTATGACCATTTTATTATTTTTATTCAATAATGCTTTGATCAATCCTGCATTGCATTTTACCATCTCTGTAGAACTATAACTTTTCCTGTGTTATTTCTGAAGTGCAGRTTATAATTAAGATATTATTTTTGTCTGGAATATTTTATAATATTTTATAATAATTCATGTATTTTTAATAGTACAATGCAAATTAAATTTAAAAAAAAAACACAATATTACTTGTTTGAATTTTTAAATGCATGGGCTTAATCTGTTGCCATATAATTTTATTTATTTATTTGTTTGTTTGTTCATATCTAATAACAAAACAGGTTTAATCAGGTGAATTTCTGAGTATTTAATAYATACAAGAAAATAATGATTTATTGTCAGGAATGTTTTACACAGTGTATTTTAATGCATTGAGTGCATTAATTTTGAATAATTATAGATGCAACTGTCTGCCAAACAACACAGTAAAAACAAAAATTTAGGGCMTGGAAGAGATAGTTCTGTTCCAATGAATGTGTCTTGGCAAACATAAATAAAAACATTAAAAAAACACAGCCAACCAAAAAAACCCTCCCTCAGAATAAAGTAAATAGGAATCAGAAGACAAAATGCTGCCAAAACAAAAACTAACAAAAAAAAAAAACCAACGAACAACAAAACAGTCCAAAACTACCCATACACAATAAAACTACCTCAGTTTATTGCTCCCTTGACCTTCTGGTAAAACAGATGTTTTTTTTGCCTGCAACTGTTATTACTGGAAGTAAAGCTTAGATTACAAATTAGCTCTCTCATTTGATCTGGGGACTTAATCTGGCATYTGTTGTAACTACTGCATCTCTGTGATGTCACACAAATAATAATTACAAGCACCTTCTCTAAAGGAGTTCATCTCTATTTTCTCTTGTTACACAGCTTGACAGCTATTTCACTTGTCGTTAATTTTTCAGCTCCATAGTCATGGTTCTTAGTATGAMTATGCCAAATAAAAATTTCACTTTTATTTTACTCTCCACAACCTTATCACACATTTAAGAAGACTGGGATGAATCTGTGCCTTCACTTTCATGTCCATTTTATTGAACTATTGACTCAGTTGGTTTTACCATAGCCAAATTCCCTCTATCTGTGGTCCACCATGYTTTTTGATGTAAGCAATCTGGGATTTGACCTTTAATTTCTAACATATTTTAAATAGATTGTGCTCCAGTTGCTTGGCTGATAGCTGTACCTAATAGAGATGTATTTTTCATGTTTTGGAATAGTCATAGACATGGGAAAAAAGTTATTGCCTTGTAAATCCAGTTACATACTGATGTCGCTCAGATTTATATTTTGCTCATAAGACCAATATTGATTCTGCTGTTGCAGAAGTGGGTCTTATTTACTCCACATAAAACTATGAACAAAGCAATATATTGCTAGGTAAATAAAGATTTTTAAGAATTAGTATTGTTGGCTCTTCAACAGCTTAMAAGTATTTTCTCTTGTATATTAACAATTTACATATTTTTCCTTGAAAGCCATTAAATCCATCATAAGAAAGCTTGACAGAAAAAAAACCCTCCCATTTCACCTTCATTTATAACATGGCTGTTACAGTATCAGAGTTTTTTTTCCCCTCTAATTTGCATAGTAATGATTAAATTATTTCAATGTTTTCCTCGACATTTAGCATCCAGTGCAGTTCACTTGAGTTTTTCTTGCCTTGAGAATCAGCTACCAAAATATTCTATTGGCTGATTTGCTGGACAAATCCTTTTGGCTGAAYTTTAGTATGCATAGGAAACAGCTGTTCAATTACTGACACTAGAAGAGAACCTGAGTATTTAAAAAATYACTATATTATTTGCTTTTAGCCCTTTGCTGACAATGGTACTTGACTAAGCAGAGAAAATCTTTCTTCCCAAGATGATACATCTTGTAAAAGAGCACATAAACAAAGGCTGCGCATCCACTTCACACACACGAGAGGACATAAAAGATTATAGCAGTATTATTTGTGCAACATTCAGCCACAGGTTGCAAAACAATTTTCCCATGACCTGCTCTGATTTTTCTATTTAACTATTCACATCAATTTTCAACATGCATATRACATATACCATGACAAATTACAGTCTCCTGTTCACAGATGTATTTGTATGTGCATGCTGAAAATTAGACCACTATATTCTTCAGTGCATATCTTAATGTTTTCAAAAACTAACATAAGAAAAACCGTCATGGAAAATTCCCTATGGTATCTTAAAARTGAAAAAAACCAGAATCCAACTCATGGTTTTAATATTGTATGACAAACACAGTTTCATTACAAAGTTTTTCTTGTTATTGGTATTAGCTTTATACAGGAAATAAGAAAAAATATATTATATTATATTAATTATATTATATTAATTATATTACATTATATTATATTATATTATATTATATTATATTATATTATATTATATTATATTATATTAATTATGTTATGTTATGTTATGTTATGTTATATTATGTATTATATTATATTATATTAATTATATTATGTTATGTTATGTTATGTTATGTTATGTTATATTATATTATATTATATTATATTATATTATATTATGTTATGTTATGTTATGTTATGATATGTTGTGTTACATTATGTTGTTATGTTATATAAAAATATCTCTTTTTAATATCTTCACTTGGAAAGGTGAGTGGACAAATGTATATATGCATGCCTGCTACAAGTAGTACCAATATAYGTAAGGTTAGTGGACAATAATTTTTTTTCACTTAGCCATAAASTTAAATAATTAATCTTTGTCCACTCAAAGAAACCCTAAAATATCCCTGAAGAACTTTACTTAAATGAATTGATTTTTTTCTGCCTGTCCTACAGTACATGTTTATTCTTGTTATCTTCTGCTGCGACTTCTGAAATGACCTATCTATCCAAAAAACACACACAAAACATGGAGAAACCCTAAAACTGCTGCTGCCTCCACAATCAAAAGTACAGCTTGTCAGTCAAGGAGAGGTGTGATTGCCAAACCATATACGAGATCTGAGCAGCCAATGTTATTTTTATTCAAATAATTAGCCTATAGACCAGCAGCTCTTTAGATCATATCACCAATTTGACCTTGGTATTCAGGATRTCATAATTCCTTCCTTTTAAGTTCCTTTTTATCACATGCTTTTACACAAAGATGCCTTTTGCTAATGTATTACATTATTTTAAATTCTTTTTSAGACATGATTAGCAATCTGCTCAACAGAAGAAAAGAATGAAATTAACATTCTAAGTACCCAAACCCCTTCCCCATTTATTTATGTGAAATTTTTCTATGCACTTATTTAGCATGATATTTTCAGCTGTTATGATGGGTATTGATGTCAATTTAATCAAAGTTGAAGTCTGGATTCTATTCACATTGATTAAAAGTGCTGGCAGTGTCTTGTCACTTTAGTTTCTAAAGCCAGGCTCTGTAAAGYATGACCATATCAGACCATAAATGATCTCTGCATGCCACAATTCAAAGGAACCTCAGACCCTCCCACACCAGTTTCTGTACTTTCTTTCTGGTTTTGCTCTCTATGAAAGACTACTGTCCAAAYATAAATACTTCTCAAAGAAACAGTCAAGCCATTTCTGAACTCTCAGTTTTAGAAGAGGAAAGAAAAAAAAAAATCTCTCCTCTAGAGACTTACATTTTTGAGTATAAAATACAGAAAGCCACTAGTGAGTTGTCTTATAGTTGATTATTTATTAACTTTTCCTTTCTCCCTAATCTATCAGTGTCTCAAACTATCTATATTTCAAACTCTCCTCTGTCCAAGAGCAGAATTGCCCTTACTCTACTTCCRTCTTCTCTTGCTTTCTTCTTGTCCTTTTGTCTCTTTTCGACATGAACAATCTTTTCTTTCACAAATTGCTTAACTGTTGYATGTCTATTTAGACTCCAAACTGTTGTTACCCCGTCATATTTAATCCCTAAACTGATGGCTTGCATTTGAGACCTGAAAAAGGGTTTACATGCCCAAAAGCTTGGCGGGTTTATTTGTCCGTTTGCCAGTGAGTCCAAGAAAAAGGTATAGCCTGTAATGGCAGGGCTGGAGCCAGGGCGAGGTCTGGGTGAGCTGCAGCTGACACCAATCTCAGGGTCTGGAGATGCTGGGCTGCTGCCCCTGCCTTCCCCCATGGAATTTATACCAGTGATGATGTATGGACAGGCTGTGGCATCCTGCTGTAGCATGCAGGCTGTCATTTGTCCAGGAAAGAAAAACAAGCT
>NW_026623384.1:383372-419960 GCF_030028575.1 Malurus melanocephalus | reverse complement strand
GAGAAGAGAAGAGAAGAGAAGAGAAGAGAAGAGAAGAGAAGAGAAGAGAAGAGAAGAGAAGAGAAGAGAAGAGAAGAGAAAGACAAAATGGAGGCTTCAATTACCACCAATATGTGCAAATGCAGACCTTGGAAAGTTTTAAAGAAAATGTAAAAACCTCATATCATTAATGTGCTCTTGATAAGAGGGTATCTCACTGCTAATAAAGTATTAGTTGTTACTACCGAGGTTCAATAAATAAGGGACATAAATTTACTTATCCTATCMTTACCTAAAAATGAAGCAGACAATAAAAGTATAATCTCATTTGTATAAATTGAAAGGAATGGTTTAACTAYTTTAATTAGCAATTGACTAGATAACTACCACTATACTAAAATAAATGCCAATTAACATGCTAATTATTTTTGGCAATTAATTGGTACCAAATCGACCCACTACAGTTATTTTGTTGAACAACAGTTAAATRCTAAAAGTCTTTAAAAGTTTAATTTATCAATTACAGAGAAAAGGCACACATTTATTGCTGTCATGGTTGGGTTAATTATGAGAAAATAGATTAGGTTGGTATTACTTTTAAACTTTATTAAATTAATTTAAAAGGTATGTGTGAAGTGTACAATAAACATTTAATCTAAATTAAATAGCTAAATTTAATTAATTTTTAAAAGTTTCATGCAGCTTCATGTAATGTTATAGTGGAAATAGTACCTCAATCCTGAGAATTAAACTGTTTGGTCTTCTCCCATAATTGACTATTTTATTTAACAACATGTGTAATATCAATATGAGAAAATGACTTATTTCCCAACATCCGTCCTTCACTGCCTACTATTAGCTTCTTAGGATATACCATTACTCTCTCAATTTTTGTAAAAAAAACTTTTCCATAGACAGCCACTCTCATGTTAATGAGTATTTACATGTAAAAACATTTGTTTTGTATAATAAGAAGTTATTCAGAGGATGTTATATACAAAATAACAAAACAGATTAAAATTTAGGGGTTAATAAAGACAGTCAGTTAAGGCAAAATGACTAGACATTTGCTTCAAATATTTCATTCTATCACTATTGTAAACAAAGTGACTGTGAAGATAAAGAAAGAAAAATATCCATCAAATTAAAACAGATGCAGACCTGTTAATACAGCTAATAGGTACTTTCAGAATCATATTTCTTGACATTGGAAGTTTCATGAGGCTTTTTTCTTTATTTCTTTATTACTTGGAAACAGTAAGTATTTAACCTGTATTATTAGAATTATTATTGGGATTTTGATKATTGGKTTTTTTTGTTGTTATTCTTGCTYTCATTATTATTATTGATGTTATTATTCTTATTATTTTTATTTTTATTTGGAATATGCTTGCAACTTTCTTATGCTTCATCTTATAACAAGAAACAATAAGAATCTAATTTATCATTTCAGCTATGCATTCAGTATGCATGTTTGTATTTCTATTGTGGTAAATTTGCCTAATTCCTGTTTTAATTGCTATAAAGAACATATTTAAAGAGCAAGCCCATTCTTTCACAATATTTTCGTTTCTAGTTAGATTTATAGCTCATACCATGGAATCTGATGTGCAGTTTTTTAATAGATTTTTATGATTTTAGCAGAATTGTAGTAGAACTGTATTTAAAACATTTTTGTTTATTGCTTCAAAGAGTTTATAATGTTAATTAATTTATGCATGTATGTATTTGAGAAACATAGAACAATAGATTAAAGGCACACAATTTTTTTTATATAGTAGGGTATTTGAATCAAACCATAACCATGCCAAAGCTATTCCAGTTATAGGAGTTTTGTAAGCTTGTTGAAGTTTGTGCTAAATGTCATTTAATACTAGAACAATCTTAGTGTAGATACTTGTCTTGGGTTGAAAGACAGTTGTTTAACGATGAAGGCAGGGACCACCCTTGGAGTGGTGGATATGACCCCCCTTCCCTCCGAATTATTATAGCTTTGAAAATCACTGACTTTCAGGGAAGAATATGGGTAAAAGGGAATAACAGTTTTTACTAATATGTATAACAAGGTGAAACAAGTAACAATAACAATAGCAACAACCAACCCAGTGACAGCCTCACACAGACACACCCTCCCCTTTTGGTGCAGTTACAGTCCCAGTCAGCAGGGGAGCGGTGGCGCGGATCCCGGCTGGCTCAGATCTCCYGTGTTGACAATGGTGGACACAAAAYGGYAGAGGTGGATGGAGAAAGGCTTCTCTGCAAACTCACAGTGAAAACACCAATCTCAGTGCTCCTCTGGACAGCAAGAAAACCCCAGAATGGCAAAGAGATGAGCAGAAATCCCGTGGCTGCCAAACGGGATGGAGCAGAGCTCACCCCTGAAGCTGAAATCACAGGGGTCTCCGGCAAGGCACAGGGGAGAAGATCACAGTGCAGCAAACAAGAACCAATGAGCAGAGATGCTGAGCTCTGCAGAAAAGGGCAGGCCGGCTCTCCCCGGAGCAGCCAGGGGGGCAGACCTCCTTCTCCCTGCGAAGCAGCGAAGGAAGTGAAGTTACCCCCCCCTCCACCACCATGCAAAAACACTCTCTCAGGGCTTAGCAAGACTGTTTAGGTGGGGCATAGGTATCATTGTCTTCACTAATAGCTCAGCCATCAAAAGGATGATCTGGCAATTAGTGTATCCCAGCAACAAAAAATGGGAAAGAAAAAATTCCCAAAGWAWGGGAACAAAAGGAAAAAATCTTAACCCACAACAATACTTCATTCTTTTTATAATTAAAAAAACTTTAAAAATATAATTTATTGCTATTAAAAAAATTATGAGATGTGATAAATGCAAGCAAGTTAGAACTGACTTAAATTGGGCATTGTCATAACTAGGCATTCGTTCATCTGCAGGCAAATTTCCATTTATAATATTTTCCCTCTACTAATAAGAATGATACATTAGGTTTTATGAAGCAGGATGTAAGTTAAATTGTGCTTAAACAAGTAAATAAAGATTTCATAAATAGCTTTTCTTTTCAGTCTGTTTCATTTCCTTTTCAAATATATGATAAATGTATTACTTCATGGATCCAGCATATATTTTTAGATGGTTGGTTTCAACATAAAGGAATTAACCATAAGTGGTATATTTTCTCTTTTTCACACATAATAATGTCATAAAAAAAAATTGGGGATTGTCTAGAGATATGAATTGCSTCTGCTTCCTTCTCCCACAGCATCTAATGAGAATTTTTCTTGAGAAAAGATGCTGCATGTTAAATAATTCCCCAACARCATTCCAGTTCATAAGCTCAAGGCTTCCTCACACCTCAGCTCTTCACTTCCCTAAATCAGAACCAGATAATGGATGAATCTTTTTCTTAATTAAAAATATTACGTCAAAGATACACATTCTGTAGGTTAGCTGGACCCAAATGCAATGGCTTAGGGTGAAAGTTACAAAATAATAGATTATGTTTTAGAAAAAAAAATCTTACTCAGGAAGTTATTAAGGAAAATGCAATAATAACAGTTTTACATGAATGCTTAAYAGCATCAATAATTCTCACCTTCCCAGAAGCCTTTCTTCTATCTCCAAGTCATGCTGATGAGAAGGAAAGATTTTCCCAGTGGATGTAGGGAAATAAGCAACAATATTTTGATTGAAACTCCCGGTGAGGGCAACTCTCATTACAGGCTTCCAAGGGATATCTAGAAGCCCTTTGATTTGTTTCCAAKGCAAATGAAGTATTTTAGTATTTTTAAAGGAACCTGCAGAACATTTCCTCTCAACAACCACTTTAGGAGCATTGGTGCGTCACATCATTACATGATGCCCAGAACTTGGGAGAGCAGAAATGATGAGTTCTTAYGTTTCTTTGGGGTTGTATTTTCCTTTAGGACAGCTTCTGGCTGGATGCTAATATTGCAGTTTATCTTATTTTCTTCTCAAAATGTCTGACAAGGCCTTGAGTGCAACAGCAGCCTCATTTGTAGCCTCCTCTCCCACAGGGATTTAGCTGCTGGTGTTTAAGGTCAGCTATGATTTGACACTCCTGTGTAACTCTGGGTCAGATTCCTGTTTAAGGGGTGAGAATGAGCAGTGAGAAGCCTTGTGTGAGTCTGGTCCCCCTCCTCCTCCAGGAGTTGTCCTTGAGCTTGAATGGCAATCCTGCCATGTTGACATGACTACCTGTGTTGACCTTGGACCTTGGCTGCAGTCTTGTCTGGCAGTCAGGGAGATGTTGAACCTGACTGACATCTTGATCAGCACTGTGGGTCGCTGCTGCTGAGGGCACTGCCCTGCTTGCCTTTCTGTCACYCTTGGCTCCTGGTCCCCAGCCTTCCCGGAGCAACCCACTCCTGCTGCTCCCTGGGAATGTCAAGTGAACTAAAATATAAATATTTCTTCCTTTTCCTCACAATAATATGAATACTATGAATACTGTTTGGACAATACCTTTGGACAAAGTGTGATATCTCTTCCAAATTAAGATAACATGTAAATGGCTAAAGAATCCCRGTTGGTATTTCAATTGTGACCCTACCAGCTAATCCTGGTATATTTGCAAAATAGGGTCTAAGGTCTAGGGATTTTGTTGTTTGGGTGTTTTTGGTTTTGTTTTTCTTTTTGGTTTTTTTTTGTTTTTTTGTTTGTTTTTTTTGTTTTTGTTTTGTTTTGTTGTTGTTGTTGTTTGTCTCTTTATTAAGGTTGGGGGGTTGGGGGGAGAGTTTTTTTGTATGTTTTATAAGTGTCTTTTGCCCTTTGYGTTGTGTATAACATCAAGAGTTCAAACTGATGTTTAAAACAAAGAAAGAAATTCCAAAGGAACTTCTAAATCCTACTCAGTGAAAATATGGACCACATTAATTCTAGTGAAGGAKTCAGTTTTCGTTCTGGAGCAGATGTCAGCTGCTGTGGAATAACTTCACTGAAGCCACCCTACTCCCTYAGTAGATTTGCTCAGGTAGAAAATTGAACTGTGGTAGAACTGATAGCATTTTGTGTTCCTGAGAGCATAATGAAAAAAATGCTTTAAATATGAGCCTTATTACTRGGTTCACTCAGAAGTCGTATACAATCAGAAAAATGGTCTTCAAAATAYGAAAATAAAATGAAATATGATTTTAACAATAAGTATTATAGAAATCATATCTGAGTGAATAGAGAGAAAAATATACTTAAAGTGCTGTTGCAGTTTAATCACATATTAATTCTACTTGACTGTATCCACGCTATCTAATTTTATTCTCATTTACGAAAATATTTTGATGATGTGAATCTTGGTAGAAAATTAATTTCATGTCCTAAGACTTATTTTATGRTGCAACAAAATATGTCTGTGACAAAATTAATTTTATTTTAAGGGAATTCASTGACAGTCTTTGGACTATATTATGCTATGAAACAGCAGATAAAAATACAGCAAGTCTTATATAATSAATCAGATATATCAAATACTTGCTTTGGTCAATTTGTTAGATCTAGCCAAATGGCTCAAAGATCTTAACAAAATCATTTCATCTAATCAGCAATGTAAAAACATGTATTTATATTTTCAAAAAATTAGAGTCAAATGACAAAAGTACAATGGATTTACTTTATATTGTAAATTGTGTTCATTGTAAAGTTCAAATAGTTTCAAATATAACAATTTGCAAAAATCACAATCTCATCATGGACAACTGGTAAATTATAAAGGAGCTACATTTCAAAAATCAATTATCCATGGTGCATTTATGTTCATTTTTCTCTCTCCTTGYAAATCCTGGATCATATTTAGTGTTAGAAAAACAGATGTTTTCTAAAGGACAGGCACTGATTTCTTCTTTTGGTGCCCAGTGACAGCACCCAAGRAAATCRTCCTAAGCTGTATCAGCTGCCCAGGACTCCTTTTGTCCCTCTGACACCCAGCCTCCTTGGCAGTACCAGAAGAAAAAAAATACTTTCCCTGTCTCCCAGAACACCTCAAGTACTTCCTGGCTAGCACAGATTGATCTTCGCCAGTGTCSACATGCTTGCTTGCATTTATTCCAACTCAACCATACATACATGTGCACATAGAAGGGAGAGGCCTTTGACCAGGAAAATAAGTAGTTACTACATATTAAAAACGTGTTGGAAGATACTGCTACTCAGGCACGGAGTGTGACCARACAAGTGTACTGATCAGCAATCTGCTTGCTTTAGCCACCCTCTTTTATACCTTTAGTCCTCTGTTTTCCCATGTTTGTTCTTCCCCAAATCACTGAGATTACTCCCCTTCCCTTTTTTTTACTGTTTTCTAAATATCCTATAATATATGTAGCATATTCCTCAAATATTCTTTCCCTACATGTCTCTCAAACCCCCAAGCTAGTGTCTCCCACTTATTCTGTAAAATGATGGCAGAACCATTCCCTTTGACTTATGACATGAGATTTAGCTCTGGACCTAGGACTAAGGTTCTCCTGAGCCTTCTTTTCYTGATGTGGCTTCTGGAATCTCCCCACCTTTCATTGTTTTCTTGTTCTCCTTTTTAGTGTGTGCAGATATGCACCCTAAAAAATTTCTTGGRAGGAGTCAGGTATGTGCAAAAAATACTATGTACCAGAAACAAGAGTCACAAACTTTTTTTTTTCTTTTTAATTTTATTTCAGACAAAAATGAGCCTATCTGGTTATACCAAAAATAGGAAAAAATTGTTCTTATATGAACAAATTGCTTTAAATTTTAACAATTTACATCAGTAGATCTGTAGTGATGAAGCAAAGTATTCTTTGTGAATACTACTACACAGTATTCTGTAGTGATTTCAGCATGCTGAGACCTCTTAGTTTGTCTGGCAGCAGCATATTCAGCAGAATGTAACACAAGGTAAGACACACACAAAGATGTGGAAGAGCATAGAGCAGTCATCTGTGTCAGACACAACAGCATAAACAAATCAWAAAGAGTCTGAAAGAAACAACAACAAAAGAAAACCAACTTAAAAAGGCATTTCAACCATGCACAATTACAAGGAAGTAGAAATTATTCTGTTTCAGTCATGACAGTCTTGTACCAGACACACAAAGGAAAAAAATTAGAAMAATAAAACAGAAGCAGTTTTCCACAGAACTGTACAAATTGCTTCATTTGTTCATCATCAAAGAGAAGAGGTATTCCAGTTTCATCCCTAGCTAGATAAATTCCCATTTCAATTTCTACATTCTCCTGACAGTGGGTATTTTTAAGCTGTTTGGAATACCTGCTGACTGAATCTAGTCTTTCATCCTGGTGCTTAGCTGAATTCCAGATGCTGTAGTTCCTGAATTTACTCCTCTTGAGTGGAACCTTACACTCAGTACTAAAATTTTCCTTGATGCAATGAGTAASGATAACTGTAAGACTCAGGACAGAATGACAGCATGCAATGATCAGAGATTTCTCTAAGGCAATAAAATCATTCACCAGTATCCAGACCTGTTCAAATCTCTACCTGGGCTTCTCACCCCTTCCCCTACCCTGTTGAGAAGTTTTGAGAAAAAAATTGGGTTAAAGCTATATATGAATAAATATTGTTTTCCTGTTTCAAATTACCTATTTTCATGCATAAACCAACATTAACCTAGCATTTTTAGAATTGCAGGTCTAAAAATGAAAAAAAAAAAAAAAACCAAAGAGCTTTTTTTTAATGACTTTTATTTTGTGCAGCTTTTCCTGGAGATAACATTGTCTGAGCTCCCATACCTAAATTGTTGGGTAATATACCAGAAAAATGTATGGTTTTACATTTATTTAAACATCTCAATTAAATGCATTTAACATATTCCTCTTTAAGATTTACTCAAATGAGCACTTTCCTGCAAAGCAAAGATATCTTTTTCTACCCATAAAATGTTATGTCCCCAGTCATTCATTGCTTATTATAATTTCTACATGTACTTTGTTTTAGAGTCACCAAAAAACTTTCCATTAAACAGGATAAGAGTAATAATCRTTCCCACTCCAGAATTACAAAAGAATTTGAGAAGCAATTTCATTTACGCTGTGGTGCCTAGCACTKCTTCCCCCTTTTTCATTAAGCAAGAATAACATCTCTTTTTCAGGAAGATGTTTTTGTCACACACACTTTCCTTCTCATAGTCTTCCAGATAATTGAAATCAGGACCACAGTGTTTCCCAAACTTAGTTGACAGAAAGGGTTGCTGTTTGCTGTTAAATGTTTATTTCAGTTTGTCAGACCTTCAATATAGATGGCACTTGCATATTTTAATTTAAAACAAATAGACAACAGTCACCTCATCCCTAATGAATGRTTAAAACAAGCTGAAACCTACAGAGGACAAGAAAGTACAGAGAAGACTTTGCACTCTTACATTAGTACAAAGCTCATGGCCTTTTACTAGTAAAGGGAAAAAAATCACCATTATTAGGCTACAATCCAAAGAGGCTGAAGCTGGGAATTTGGATCTTGGAATCAATTCCCAGTATCTCTCCCTTAAAGTAAAACTACACAGTGAACACAGTCATCAATTCTGCTGAACTGTCATCTGGTTGATATTATACCTAACTCCCAACTACCTGTGGGGAAKGCAACAGGTGAGAAAGGAGCCTAGTTGTAGGTGATTTGTGTACAAGCCAATAATTGTCACCTGCTTCTGAGGACAGGGAGATATCCCTAGTACAGCTCTGTTTATAAGGATAGGCAAAGTAGTATATGCTGTTTTCCTGAACCTTAAATCATCCATATTCCCTGTCACAATGAAAACATGCTGTAATTAGCAAAAACATTTCTCTTACATAGTTTGAGCATTGCTCTAATCTGGATAGGAAGGATATTATTTTGATTATTATTTGGGTGTTTTGCAAAATATTGCTTACAGATTTATCAAACATCCTTATTCCAACAAGTGATGAGGAGTTATACAGGACCTCAGAAAAGTGAGGAACGGGAGGCAAGGTCTGATATGCATAATATTCTTACGGGTCTGGGATTTTCTTTGTTTTGATTTCATTTTACTTTGGATGTTGCTCTATTTTTGTCCTGTGGATTGATTAACTATTTGTGCACGTAGTGGGCTGCTGTACAMCACCTTCAGTTTAGTTTCATTGAAAACAAATTCATGCCTTGCTCTGACACTACTCATAGTTCCAGATTGAAGAGCACTAAAAGTAAATCACCATTATGTTTTTAATTTCAACCAGCAGTGCATTTTTAAAATAGTTCTTCCAGTTGTCCATATACTGAGCTTTGATTTGCATCACAGAAACTCTTAGAACTTACAGTCTGGTTCATTTATGTTGRAAATACACTGCTAATAAACTTTTAATTCACAGCAAGATTAGAGCTAGCTTAAAAATCTCAATGACCTTCAGCAACCTTCATCAAGTAAAAACTTCCAAAACTTTTATAATATTTGCATTAGATTCTCAGCTGCAACTACTCTACATGCTGATTCCTGGGTGACGCATATTGTTTACTAATATAGRTGTTTCATACAGAGGGTCTTCTGTCAGATTTGCTTGAAAAATACACTCCTTATCTGAACTTAAACACTGTGCAGGTATATGCTTCATGTCCTGCTCAGCTTGATCTTAGAAGTATATTTACAATTGTATCACTGTATGTGTCTTATTTTTATGGTAGATTTGCAAAGAAGAAATAAGGAATTTTGAGAGGACTTTGGCTCATACTCAAAAGTAGTGTTTGGCTTTTAYATGAAACTTTAGTTACCACCCTTCTGCGCTTCTGTTTTCCTGAATAGATTCCTAGTCATTTAATTTTTGCTTCACTGAACTATATAATTGGCTCTGGAAAGGTGAAAATGTGATATAATTCTATTCCACTTCACATTCCTTGTTATTCCCTTCAACTTTTCTACCCATAAGCACCACCTATSCAATAAAATGCATGTCTATTGTCCTGAACTACATTGTGTGGGGAATCATCACACTGAAATAATTTGTGGCCTTAATGATGATGGTTCTAACATATTGTCAATTCATGTAGTAGTTTCCAGTCAATAATGACACAGTGTGTGTGGTTTGTTAGAAAAGTGCCTGCTAGTATTTTGTTTCATGGTCTACTAGAAAACATGCACACCCCAGAAATTCAGAAAGAAAGGCAAGATATGAAGAATGGAGCTTAATTAAACTGCAGCTTAATTATCCGATGTCCTGTGGGAAATTACCAGCAAAGGTTCATATAGTCCAGCTCACCGTTCATTCTCTATTTTTCTCCACCTATGGGGATAAGAAAACTCTTTTCTTGTTGTACCTGACGTTGAATACCCCAACTTTTTTTTAAAGACTGTCTTCCTCTGTGGATTCTCAAGGAATTGAGCCTCTGTAAATAAAGGATAGCATAACTTGACATCTGCCAAAAAAGGGCACAGACAATTAATTGGTTGTCCTTCCTTCTCAACCACAGCTGGTACTTTGACAGCTCTCTTCTCATGTCAATGAAAAATCCGTCTGCTCCTTTTTCAAAATCCATCTGCTCTCTACTACCAGTCCTAAATACCCAGTGCAACACTTTTTTTTTTTTTGTTAATCCTTCCAAATTTCTTATTTACATTAAAATACTGTTACTGTCTTTTCATAATTTCACCTTTTTGTGACAGAGTTCTACAGTCTCTGTCTATGCCCTTCATATATGTCACCCAAACAAATGTCCCATGTATGTGTTAAAATCAATTTACTAATAATTAAAGTGTTTTAAAGATCTATTCCGTGCAAAATCCATAAATTTTAATCAATGCACTATTTAGTCTAGAAGCTGCTTTGTGATTGACTTATGTAAGAAGCATAAGCAATAACAAAATAAAATTGTTCTTATCAGCACTGACCTTCAGGTACCGGAGAACTTGAATCCTTTTGGCCAGAGAAAACAAGTATTTGGCTCTCACAGTGCATACTACTAAAAGCTGAATAGTCTCTTATTTTCATTCTCAATGATTCAGTAATTCAGCTACAAGATACTTCTTTGAATGCTCACATGCTCTCAGAACTTCTAATACTGTTGAGAAGCAAATGGAACCTGCTTATCATCTATCTGTGCATCCATAAACTCAAGTAAATTTTTGGTTTTTGTTTTTCTTCATTGTTTCTAAAATGAATTTTATAATAATGATCTACACAGATTAGGCAAAAGCTGATGACTGCAAAATGTTAATCTATAAAGAGCTGAGTCAGAAAAAAGGGAAAAACAATCTAGATTGTGTATATATTTCGAGAAAATAAGTTTATTAGGCAAGAGAAATCATACTTATGAATTTTCTCTAATTTATAAGCTCATTTTAAACTCAACATTTGTTTTACTCTGTGCCCTAAACATGATTCTAGCACTTATAATAGTTACCTTTTACTCATATTGCATCTCTGTTTAGCTGATATTTTTCCTATAATTGATGTGAAGTTACTAATTTGCAGTTCTASGATCTCCTTGGAGTTTTGTAAAAGCACTTGCCATTGGCTATGAAAGTTCATTGACTAATTCCTTTAGCGCTCTCTGATGGATTTAATCTGACCCTACAGATTCAAAACATTAATTTGGTCCAGGTATTTTCTCATTTGCTCTTTAACAGTGTTGATGTCTGTTCTCTTATGTTGTTCRTCTACTCCCAGCATAATTAATCATTTTACACTAGAGTCCTTTTGAGTGAAGTGAAGCAGAGCAAGTACTTACAAATTCTAGTTTTATCCCCTCCAGTGTATTTCCTTTCTGATAATTAGAGCCTTTACCTTTCCTTTTATCTTCCCTTTTTCTCTGAAGTATCTAAATAATTGTTTTTGTTTCCTTATCTATCACAAAAATATATTACTACTGAAGTTTGCTTATCCACATTTTTTTTTATAACTTCTTACCCTGACTTTGCTTGCCCTTGCACTAAAATGTTGCGGTTGCAAAAAATTCCCATATTTTCATGTTGTAGAACTTTTACATCCAGACAGATTCATTTTTTTATTTTTCATTTGTTTCATTTATGGAATATTCACTTAGTGTGAACCAAGTGACATATAGACAAATTCCAAGTGTTATAGAAAAAAACACTGAATGTCCTTAAGCCCCCTGCTACTAATGGCTAAATATTGCTTCAGGAAATTTAATGAAGTTGGGGGGGAAAGGCAGTGGACTGAAAGTAACATGGGTACTGACTTTGGCAGGGATTTGGAACAATTATGACAAAAAGTCTGAATAGGAAGAAATGAAGGTTTCAGCATCAATGAATTATTCAGTCTACTACAAACCACACAGTTTTAGGAGAAGCAAAAACTTCATGGTGATATMATAAAATGGATTCCTAAGATACAATTCAATATGGATAAGTAGCAGTAAAAAATGTACAAATGAAAAAGCTTCATGTTTTAAAACGTCTGAGCATATATAGCAATACTCCCTGGACTTTCCAAGCTGGCAAAAACAGGAACAAGATTAGAGGTTAAAACTGACCAAGAAGTGTGAACAGATAAAATGCAACAGATTACATGAAAAATAAAAAKAGGGAGGTATACTTATTTGAATGTAATATTTGGTTAAAATAATGACTGAAGAGGTTGATTTCCTCTGAATATTTATCTTATTTAAATATTTATTTAGCTTTTGAATGGTGAGATGCTCTCTTTTCTATTCAGCATACATGAAAGTTGAGCTGCATCACTAAGTGGGCATTTTTGCTTTTATTTAAAATAGTGCATGGTTTGATAGAGTAATGAATAGCCATGATTCTAAACAGGTACCCATCTTAGCTTTCCTTAATCAACACAAGGAGAGTAAAGTATCAATGAGCAAAACTTTTTTAAAAAATCACTTTACAGACTGATAAAAAGTACTGCTCAATATGACCTTTGATCTGTTTGTGGGTTGAATCTTTGAGTGTCACAGAACAATGAGTTCCTGAGTTTGTTAAATGAGTATCTGTTGTTTCCAAGTCTCTGATTTACCAGAACACGCTAGGCAAGCTTTTTYATTTCTGCCCTTCATGATTTGATAAGAACATAACTATTTTAATAGGTAACAGATGACATACAGTTGCAAAAGCATAATATTGCAGAGAACAAGAAATTGCCTAAATTCATTCATTAACATCTCAGTTCTCTACAGCTGTATAGTAAGAYGTAGTGGCTCTGGTCCATGGTGATTCTCAGTTGCATAGGTCCAGGTGATCAGGCCTGAAAGCTCCATGACACAAGAACCTGGAATTGAAACAAGCTTGCCATCTTTCTTGTCCAATTTTCCTTTTGGGTGATGCTTGAGTTTTTTATGTTATTGTCTGTCTCCTAAAAATGTGGGTTCTCTTCTGGTCCTGATACCCTTTATTTTGGTGTTGGTTTTTCTAGTCACRTTCTGCCTATTGACATTCCACTACACTTGTCTTTTGTCTGGCAACTTACTGTTTTTCTATCAATTGGATATCTGCTATGTCCAGCTGCTTTTTCACATCTCACATGCTYTGTAAAATACATTTATATTGTGTTTGCCTGTGCCGTTCAGAGTATTACAAAATACTTGTGTACCACTGGTAGTTAACTTAGTATACTTCCTTCTGGGTAAATGTCAATTGCTACTCATTACATSCCAGTTAGTTAATTTAAAATCTGTAGTTTTTTCCACCTCTAATTAGTTTGAAATCATTTGCTTGATGGCATTTTTTCATTTAGAGTGTCTTGTTACTTTTTTTCCGTTTTAGTTATATGCATACAGATGTATGTATCTTTTCTTGCAATGGGATTCTGTATGTTAACTTGTTAACTGCAATTCACCCATTCATTAGTTTACAATGATCACCATTAAAACAAGTGGGCAGAGGTATCCGAGGTGTTATTTTTTGGGTTTTTTTTTGTTTTTTGTTTTTTGTTTTTTTTTTTTCCTTAGTGCACTCAATATCTCAGTTTGGTTAATTGAGACTTTCTTCCTTGCCTGTAAATTCTGGTTCTTTTTAGACACTGACAAAAGATTTTCATCTTGGCTCACCAGGACTCTAAAGATTTAGTTTGAAAAAATGGTGTCAGAAACAAAGTTTACCTTATCTCTTCCTCTTCTTCTTTATATTTAGATCAAAATCTGAATTTAATTCTGAGAACTCTTTGTTTAAATCTCATGTGGCACATGTATTGTTTAATGGATGACACAGCTATCAGACTTTTTTTGTCTTTTACAAAAACTGTGTTTTCTTTGATAAACACGTCCCCCTCCCTCTCCCCAAATTGTGNAAAAGAAAAAGAACAGAGATGTAAAATGAGAAGACTAGACACATTCAGAACAAAAATGATTTCTGGAATCTAAAAGTTTAGGAATATGGCCTAGTAATATCATAGCATTTTGCAACAGACTCAACTCATGAATTACACTGACTGTGACAGAAATTCCTGCTTCTGGATTGGAATTACTATACTCACCTTGTGTTACCCTTGGGATATACCTCTTGAAAATTAGATCTTCAGTAACGAAAAAAATGGGGACATGATATAGATATAAATAGATATCAATATGGATATAGATACATAGATTATAGAGATGCAGATACATAACTTACCTCCATTAAAATATACACAAGAAACACAMCACCAGGCATTTCAATGTCACTTCTAAATTTCAGAAGTGTTAATGATGAAAACAACCCTTTTACTAACAGTGGCAGAATCTCAGTATGCGCCATGACTTTTCAAAGGTTGCCACAAGCCAAATATAAAAAACAAGAACAAATTACAAAGCTGAATAGTTAACAGGGGAAATATGCACAGTAAACAACATGGAGCATAGTGATATTAAATACAATTTAGGAAATTGAAAGAGCAAAATTAAAAACTGCTGAGGCATAAAAGGAAAATTTCATATAGCTCCATGAATCAGAAAGACAATAATAATATACAGGTTGTTTTGGTTTTTTTTTCCTCCCCAGTATTTAGTTTAAAGACTGTGGCCTTTTTTATCAGGCCTGGAAGAGCTAGTAGTCTGGGGAACCTAGTTTTTGGAAACTATGTTCAGTAGACTAATGAAAGATATGACCTTTCCTTTCAAACCTTGCCTTGCTACTCTTATATATTTACCATTCATTCAAATATAAAATATTTCTTGGCAGAGTTTGYAAATAAGAAACTTTCAACTCATCCCTTCTCCCTTTTTTCTTGTCCTTGCCTGCTACCCACAAAAGGATATTTACCTGAGAGTGAGTAAGATAATTTACAGTAAGTAACATAATTTACAAAATAAATTACAAATGTTCTCTACTTTTTCAAACTTGTAAAGATGGAGAAACTCCTTCTGGAACTCCTTCTGGAACTCTTCTTYCAGTTAAACAGAAAGATGTCAAAGGAGGTGTAAAGGTTTAAAAAGGAAACAGGAARATCTAATATTAAAGTGCCTGAGGACATTTATGCAGAAACTAAGCTGAGCAAACATACATTTTGTTGTAAGAAACTGGTTTTCTATAAGTGTTAACTCTCTTACTTTTTATTTATTTACTCTTACTTTTTCATTATTAGTGATAAAACGTTATGGAGAATACAGGTTTGTTCAAGTATAGCAATATATATATTTTCTTCTGCATGCTCTCAGAACTATGGAGGAGTTCATGCTATAGCTTATGTTTGCTGTAGTCAAGTGTAATATTTTATTTAGTTTCAATTAGTATGATGTTRTCATGGATTGCAAAGAGGATGGGCACAAAACTTTTTTAAAAAGCTGATACCCTTGAGTAGCAGTTTGAGAACGTGCTTTTCATGCACATATGTGTTTACATCTTGCATCTTAGTGCTGAATTCTGTTACACTTTGGAAATAGTGGCTGCACCTCGGTGAGGATCCAACCATGGCAAGTGATCTGCACCAATACAGGAAACAATGATATAGATCCATGCTGCCCTCGGGAACATACATTGTTTAGAAAGCTGCAGTGATTGCCTKTCTTGTATTCTGGCTATTTACAAGGTGGACCAGGTTTGCTAAATACTTCATGAATCTGTTTTGGTCCTACTCCCCCTGAGAAACACCAGCCAAGGATGGACAGATTCTCCTGGCAACCAAACTTCAACGTGATGACAAAAGGACTTTACCTTGCAAAGTATCTGAGAATAGATGTTAGTGAAAAAGGTACAGATAGACTTGACAGTTACCATTATATACCAGATTGCTTCCATTTGAAACTTAATAGGAATTCATGACACTAAAAATGGTCAATTAAGAAGTTGCTCTGCTTTAGCTCTGTCATTTTTCCTTCTCAGTCTTTTTTCTCTTGAACATACTTCTTAAATATTAATTTTATATTACAAAGTAAGCTCTTTAAGACTGTTACCATAATTCATTTTGTATTTGCTAAAATTTTTAAGTATCTAGATCAACAACATTGTACTTTTTATAAAGTACTATAATTGTATATTAAATAATTGCTGAAACATTCTTAGTCTGTATCACATTATACCATTTAGGATAGAACTTTATTTTCTTTGATTGTTATGGTGACATTATGGTGACTTTTTAATTGTGATCAGAATTGTGCTTTAAGACATCAATATTTTTRGGGTTTGTTTTTGCATATTTAACTTGCTGTGTATTAAATTTCATTTTTATATTACACACACCTTCTAGCTTAAACAGTGAAATTCCTAAGACAATGCCTGCCCTATTAAAGATATGAGGTACACTTTGAAACGTCTTGTTATTAATTCTACTTTTAAAAGATCTTATGCTATTATCTATGAGCAGTTGCAGTGTGTGTAAGTACATCAAGTCTCTACTTCTGCTGTAAATAATGGCATAGTAAGACAGTAACTCATAAGATCTAAGCTACTAGGACTTTATTGACTTGTAAATTACCTAGCTAGTAAATAACAATTATGTCACACCAAACCATAGTTAGTAGTTTCTGTATAAGTCATCATAAAAAACTATTGTTTCATCCATTTCCAGTTGACAAAAATAAAATAGGGTATCTGGAAAATCATGAATAGATCAATTCACAGGTCACATCATACCCATGTTTAATTTTCTTTCTTGGTACTGATGAGTTMTGTTAGTAACTCTAAGTCCATCTTGTTCAGTGATGAGTGGCTAGAGAAATGCATTAATCTTTTTAGCTAATATTTAAGATTGGTAGATAAGAACTAGTCTAACTGAAGTCAATAGCAATATTCTGCCCTCTCCATTTTTTATACATGCCTTCTGCTTCTCTTTGCAGCAATTTGATGTATTCTGTTCTATGCAGGTGAATAAATATATTAAAAAAATATATTAAAAAAAAAAAACTTTGTATAGTTTTTAGTACCTAAATATAGGTACTATATTTAAAACTTGATTATTACTGTAATCTCAAAATTAGAAGTGAAAATAGAATATTGTAATATTCTACAGTTCCCATTTCAGTTTTCAGAGATAACAGACCCGTTAAAGCCATCACAAATCAACTCATCTGTATTGATTCAAGAAATCTTAATATTGTAAATGATGCTCATTCCACAGATGAASAGGGGCTCTCAACGATGTTGGAGATGTTGGTCAGAGTAGGCAGTAGAGCATGACATCCCAGTAAAGCTCCTAATAACAGCAACACGTGAGAACTGCCCAGCAAAGAAATTGTGTTGCTGTGGAGAATATTATCAGGAGTGGGTGAGAAATGTCTGAGGAATTGTTGTCTGAGAAGTGAAATGTGGCTAGAAGCAATTCTAGCAATGGGGAAGCAACTTGCCCCACAAGACCAGCAGCAGCTTTCATTCATCTTTGTWACACAGAAAGACCTTCCATTCCCAGACTGTGAATGACATTTTAGTGCAGGAGGGGAATGGAGGGGCTGGCATACCCATTGCTTGACAATGTAAGCCCACTTCTTTTTTTATTTGCTTGTTTTAGAAATTAAGTATTGCTTGCTCCCCGATGTGGTCACAGCACCAAGCYTGACAGAGTTCAAGAAGCATTTGGACAACATWCCCTGACACATGTTGTGATTCTTGGGGTATCCTGTGAAGAGCCAGGAGTTGGACTCAATCCTTGCAGGTTCCTTCCAGCTCAGGGCAGGTATTCTGTAACCGTGATTCTATGTTAACAGAGTAGGGAACAGTCCATGTTAACTGCAGGAAGAAGAAAGCAGTCCAGCAGAGAGTTAAATACTGTTTCTAATTTTTATTAGGAAAAATAATCTGATAGAGAAGGAGACAGAAAAGAAAGTATCTTTTTATTAAAAGTTTATTACATTAATAAAATTGATCTTTATAATTTGGCAAGAGCAGTTTGCTAAATAGACAATATATGAAAACACAGTATTATAGGTGTCTATGTTGACTCCATGCCATTCAGATTTTTATACCATTTTTTTTTAGCCAGATCACATTTTACTTTGACAAAAAAGCTCTAGGGAACTATGTATTACACTGAAATGGGAGGAGCCAGTAATGGCATGATAGAACAGAAATAACTAGTAGAAAACAAGGTATCCCATGTGCCATTTAAATATTGCCTTGTGGAATACATACATCTGGATTGAAACAGTTCTCTCACTCATTCTTACAGGATGGAGGAACTAAAGCTGATACAACTGTTTTAAAATTTCTTTTTGTTTGATGTCTTTTATTTTAATGGGATCACASCCTCAGTCATCATTCAGCAGCTGTTTTCTTTCAAGGGATTTTTACTTAAAATACATTTTTTAAAAATGTTATAATTTTACTGCTCAATGAACCTTGCAATAACAACATTTTAGCATCCATCCACCATGGCAGATGGCAAACTAATGAGGCCTGCTGTAGCTGCATACTGATATGCTCTGTACACAAGACTTCTGTGCTCCAAAGGGAGGTCAAAGAGTAACTTTTATTTATATTCTTTGTTGTATTTGAATGTTGAAAATCATAAGACAGATTATTAGAAGAAACACTTTTTGCACCTTTTAATTAGATTTGCTAATGTTTACTGCATGTGATCAACCTATAGAGCTCCAAGAAGACAATCCATATTTCAGTGTTGCATTTTTTTTAAAAAAAAAAACAATATTTCAACTCCAAACTTATTTTTCCCCTTTCATTTTAAATTTACTTTAAAATAAAAACTAGAGATGGTTTTGCTATGCTTGGATTTTTCATTTAGGAAAAATAATATCTCAGTGATTTTAGCTTACAAATTTTAAAGAAAAATACATGCATAATTTACTACCTCATTTTTTTTTTTTTTTTTTGTCTCAGGGCACTTTTGTTTGAAACCTCCACCATTCAAGATTCTGTGTTTTTTTTCTTAATGAAGGCAACAGAAAATGTCCATTAAATCTAGAGGAGGCTAATCTAGTACAACTTAWTGTTTTAGTGCATTCATGAAAAACAAGGTGATGAAAAATCATGAATCTGGTAATAAGTGCAATTGACTTGACCTCAGTCAAGGTGTGCAATATAAATAGTTGATCTGCATTGYTTGACAGAGAGAAAAGAACAGAGAAAATGTCAGATAGAGGAACTGAACTTCTAGATTATTTATCCAGTTTAAAAGAATACCATGAATTGCTCTTTGGAGTTGCTTTTTTCCTAGAAGAAAAGCCTATGTGAATAACTAACATCCTACCTATAGAACCAGATCACGCTGCTGKTTTTTACACCAATTTTAGAAWTTTTTTCCCTTCAGAGGTGTGTCCCAAACTACTTGAACCCAGAGCAGGACATCTAGTTCCAGATAAATAAAATTCTACCTTTACTGTTTCACAAGCTTTTCTAAATCAATTCCATGATCCTATTGATTGAAAGCTATCCATGAGRATCCAAGTAATCTCATCAAATTAAGGTCAAAGGTTAAAATATTGGAAAGTAAATTACTTTCAGGTACATAGCCTGAAATAAMATTGCAGGTAATCAAGAAAGGATGATAGTAACTTTCCTTCCAAAGCTCTGTTCTTCGCTGATTGCAGTGGCTGTGCTCTGTGTTTCTGTGTCAATAACATATTACTGAGACCATCATATTTCACAAAAAGGAGAGTCTTGAAGTAATAAATTTCAAAACATTGGTAATTCTGTATCTGACCTTCAAGTACACTTCAACTATCACTTTTCAGCTCTTCTGGCAAATGTCTTTTGTTATCACTTGCTTACAGGAGATAGTTGTAGTCTTAGAGAAATACTGTCATTAACTCTTATCAGCRTTGTTACCATATATTGAATAATTTTAATAATTTTATTATAATTCAAATTTCAATTTAGGTTTTCTCCCTGTAAATACTCTAGAGTCTAATGTTGCTTCCAGTGTGCTCATTTTACAGTCATATAATGTCACTAATTTAATTACRTTTAGTTTTGTTTGTATACCAGTATGAAAGGAGATTATTGTAATATAATATTAAAAATAAATTTATTTTACATTTGCTTTTTGATTTAACACAGCTAGAAACATCTTGTCACAGCAGTAGGATTTCAAATACCACCTTAGCCTAAYGGCAACATTTGGTAATTATATATAGGGTTGTTTTCTTTGTTTTTTTATAAACCATTCTGCTTTTCTTTTCTGTGAAGGGTTGTTCTGAAATGTCCTGGCTGAAGTAGCTCATCACATAACAAAATTAGCAAAGGATGAAAAGAAAGTAACGATTGGTGGTTTGTCTTCATTCCTTGACAGACAACAAAAAGTCTTGAAAAAGCATATTCTCATCTTTACCATTTACTTCAATCCACTGACCTTAGTAAAAGATAAGGCAAATAGACTTCTTACAKAGCCAAAATTACTAATATTGTACAGTAGCTTTAGACATGTTTTATAAAGATGCAAGTGATTAATTCCTTCCCTGAACAAAATTAGATGAGTGAATCTTGTTTGTAGTGTAAGTTGGCTAGTCTTCASCCACATCATCCTTTCTCTCTGTGCCTGGGTGCATATTCATATGTCTTGGAGCAGAGTTTAAGTGATTGCTTTCTTAAGTGGAACAACACTACATACTAATTATTGCCMGTCTGATTTTCTGTGTTTATCCTACACACTATTTAAGAGAGATTTAATATTTCTACTCAGCATGAGGGGCTTTTAAAAATATCATTAAGTACTGCATAATCTACTCATTATCTTAATAATTTGCCACAGAACACAAATTATAGTCAGAAGCTGCTCAGTCAGTGTATTTCTAGAAAAGTCATGCAGGGAATCCACATTAGAGAAGTGTTTGCATTTTATTAGGAAGGTGTGATTTTCTTCCAACTTGTCATCTGAAAATATAGTGTGAGTAGTAGTTACAAATTGCGAAGTCATCTTGTATGCTGGTTGCCTGATAGTGATTCATTTTAAAAATTTGCCTTTATATCTCTAGATGGTGCTATATGTACCTTTATTAGTTAAAGTGCTATAAGAAATTTTAATGTAAAATTATACAAATCCTAAGTATGACAAAACAGCAAAAAACATAAAAATAATTGTGAAAAAGCTTTTCCTGCACTTACTGTAGGCCATGAGGTGTGTTTTGCCAGGTCATTCTGCTCATGGGAAAATGAATCCTGCGTTGTATTCAACAAGAATCACAAGCAAGTGCCATAGAAAGACAACCTACATTTTTTGTAGAAAGTATTGGGTTACTTTCTTGTCAGAAGTAAACTGGAGAAGCTCTTTTTTCATTCATCCCTACTGTATAGCAATATTTGTTGTTCTCCCCATACATTAGTACATACGTATTCCTTTTCCCGTATATTTGTTTTTAATTGAAAAACAATTGAAAACCCCATTCATTTGTGCTAAACTGCTTTATCGCTGAGCTCCTTAACGGATAGACAATAAATGAAGTTTGTAATAACTTTTTTTTTTTTAATTTTTTTTTTAATTTTATTTTTTTTAAGTCTGGGAAAGGTTTTGGTTTGTAAGGAGCACTTTTCCAGTGGAATTAGGCTATTATGTAGTTCAACAATTTTTGACCACATTATAGGTATTTTATATTCCTTATAAGAAGCTTCAGAGTCACCATTGCATATTTCTGTTGGTATCATGTAACCTGAATGCAAAGAAAGTTTACAGATTTACAGGCATATTAATTTTAATAAAGAAATTAATCAAGAGACATGTTCATGACMAGGGCTACTAATGGAATATTCTTTACTGCCACACTAAAATTTAAAAGGAAACAAGATAAAGAATGATAATCAAATGCTTAACAGAAAGAATTTATTTTATATTTTTATACCTGAATCCATATTATTTTTATCTTCTGTCCAAATAATAAGTGCAAYAGCACAAGGATGACTCTTGATTGTCTTCTCCTTTTTTTTAGGCACCRCAGATGGAAGCTTCCCAGTCATAGCTCATCCACTGTAGATTCTCTTTGCTGTTAGCTGATTTCAATTGTGTGGCTGATCTCAACCCTTTGTCTTCAGTCTTTCAACAAGCAGGTATGTAACATCCCTTTATGAGAAATTAAAAGGAATTTAAACACTGTAAGGTGCCCAATACAAGCTTCTGAGAGAATAGTAGGCAACATTAAACAAAGTGCTCATTTMAATAATAATTTWWAAAAAAAAAMWTTTGATGGCTTAAAATATGAGYCTAAGCATCCTGTCCAAGAATGAAACTAGAAATAATTCAAGAAAGCCATGAAAAGCCTCCACCAGATGTGGAGGATTGGGGTCCTTTTTCAGTCACAAGAAAGAACAGACTTATTTGTAACTTTTCTTTCAGACCCATCTCTCAATGAACTCGCCTTTAACTCACATTGAAATCACCAACAGAAGTGGAAGAAGTAACTAAAGACAAATGTTGAAGTGACCACATGCAACTTAACCAATAGACACAARAAAAWAAACTCACTTTTTTTTTTTTTTTTTTTCCCCAAGACTGGAACAAATCTTTCCCAGAATTGTCACAGGAATAGCCTATTTTCAGGAAAGAATTGTACAGTAACATTTATGCATCTTTATAGCAATACATACTGAGTTTTTCAAAAACACTTCTAAGATAATTTTTGCTAGAAAAAGAATATTTTGTTTGACATTCATGAAAGCAAACATGATACTGTGAACATTATAGATGTTCTTTGTCAAAAAAATAAAGGACAAATCTTATGATGACAGCTGCATCCTATTCTTGGGATGTCTCCAGACTTTGCAAGATATTTTGGGTGTGAGTACAAAGCAAAATCAATATGTGCACTTTGGCTAAATCCCAGTGAGGATAAGAAAAACATCTCTACAATTTAGTCTTTACCTTAACAATTCCAGATGAGACAAAGAGGGAAACCTGTTGTGAATGCCAGACACCACCAGATTTTGAAAATATTTTTTTTTTGTGATTTTTAATTCATTATTGGAATGTAAAAACCAGAAGATTTCAGCTAATAGTCTGAGCTCATAAGTCAAACATTTCTCAACCTGAGATTTGAAGAGCATAGTCATGTCTTTGTAGGATGGACAGCTGAGGAAAATGAATGTTACACTTTTACAAGTAAGGGTGCATATTCATGCAATTAAGCATAATCTTTTTAGGACTCTTTTGAGACTTCATTTGCATATTTTAGTAAAACAGAAGAAGAGTAGGATAAAACAAAATCTTCCTAAAAATCTTCCAAAGCTTGTTTTATTGTTCCATAGCATTAGGTGATAACCTGTCCTCATTCTTTGTGTAGCTTCTTCTTGCTGGTAGCATCTGTTAATATAAATCCTGTCTGTGAACAGACTGCAGGGTTCCTAGCTTGGCCTGCCCTGTGACTTTTTTTGTGGTAAGCAGAACAATGCACTATGAAAAAAATAGAGAATGTAGGGCCTGATCCAAATAGCTGCCTTTTTTTTTTTTCTCTATTGAGCTCAATGTGCTTTGAAATGAGCTTCTCTAGAGAATCCCTTGCAAAGCAATCTCTATGAATGTTCATCTGAATTTTTAAAGAAATGCACTTAGCATAAATCCAGACTGTTTTGTTTCTTTTTTTGCAATGCACATCAAAAATGATCTCAGAAATTTTTGCAGTGAAAACAGCTATAATCATATGTTGGAAAATATTCATTCTTTCTATTTGCATGAATAATTAAGTTTTGACTAGGCAAAGAAACATAATGGAGAGAGGAAAAGCATAARAATGATTCTACCCTAATTGTTTGGTCATGCATTTATAGATAAGGAGTCTAATTTTTGCTCAGAAGAATATATGAGTAAATAACACAAAGCAATTTTAGAAAAATAGATAGTATGCAYATCTTCACATTCTTCAAAGCTTTTCCAAAGCTGACCTTCTCTTTCTGACTAGTAAACTTCTTATTGTGGAGGAAAACCAGCTTTAATATGTCTATAGTAGAATCAGGTTGCAAATGAAGTTTTTCTATTCGCACTTTTGTGCCTTAAACATAGGATTAAGAGGGGCACATTTTGYTTCTCTACCTATATCTTCTGAGAGAAATGTGTTTTAGGACTGTAGTTATTCTGTGGAAGCTAATAGCAACTTTGTAAATTCTGTTCAGAACGCTTGGGTCACTAATGGGCTTTCAGTGACTTCCTTTGATTTGCATACATCAGCAGGTAAACCGCCGTAGTTTCAGCTGAAATATGTGGCAGTCGATGGCTTAGCAGAGTGAAGAATCTAACCTAATGAGACTACACAGTGGTAAATTGGAGTTGAGATAGGTACYTTTTTACAAAGTCTTAGTCACCTAATTTTAATTTCTATTTTAAAAACACCTACGGCTTTTCCTATAGTTTTCTGAAAGCTAGGATAACTTCTGGAGTTTACTGGCTTAATTTTATGCTGATCTCAGATATCAAAGTGTTTCCAACTCTACTTGAGCTCATGAATTCTAATGGGAGCAAGCAGAAAATTATTAACACAAACTGTTTTCATGGTAAAGGTCTTTTCCACATTCAAAAACCACTTAGCTCTTTTGCTTACTAAGTTAATGACTGATTAAAGCCCCAGAAGAATTTGTCGAAATAGGTATTCCATGTCCAAGATATAGGGCTCTAGCCTGCTTAAAATATCACTGTCTCTAATTGACTGAATTACAGATGTATGTGGAAAYATAACTGTTTAATGTTATTTTATTGTTTCTTTGGGTTTTATTTAAACTTAAACACAAGCATGCAATTGAAATTATGAGTGCATGAAATTATAGATTAAATACTATTGTGGACTATATACCACCTTGTCTGACATAATTTTCAAAACCTGGAATTTAAATAAAAAGTTTCTTTTAAGATAGAGCTGTCAAATAAGTCATATCCTAAAAGCTTTTTTTCTCCTCTTAATTGATTGTGAAGAGATTTAAGACAATGTCTCAGGCAGAAGCATCTTTTCTTTACATATATCAAAACATTAATGGGTCCAGTCAAACTCCTGATAGACCACCATAATTAAATTCTAAGGAAAGAACTAAATTTCAGGATATATTTAATAAACAGAAACTTTGAAGTGTTTGTTATATCATCTTCAGTAACATTTTCATTCAAATAGGAATACTAAAACACAAGAGTTGTTTTTATTTTCTGTGTTTATCTGTGATAGCAAATTAATATCAATATGCAGCTGTAGGAATTTTTTGTTGTTCTGCATGGAATTCACACAGCTGTCACTGACATGAAAGAGATCTAGGAAGTCAACATACTGAATTCTGCCATACTTTTCCTTCAACAGAGGTGAGTCTCACTTTTTTCCTAATCTGTTCACTGTTATGAGATCATCTGAGTGCTTGTAGGAATTTCTCTTAGAAGAAAGAAAATATTCATTGCCAGYGGAGATTTTACCTTTTATTTAAAAAAGTAACGTATTTTTATAAATTTGCTGTATTAGCTAAATAAAATTGCGTAAATGAACCATTTGTGGGAGGATAGATGTGGGGCTGGATTTAATGTCTGCTTTCACAAATGGCTTTATTTGGTCTGTAAAGTTGTTTAGAATAGCCTTACACCAATTCCTGTGTGATTTTTATCTAGGTCAATTTTCATAAAATTATGTGGAAATGCATAACACGTACTATTCATATAATTACTATTAGAGATAACAGCTGTAGCCTTCTTTATGGAAATTTGACAGCAAAACTGTTGTGAGGGTTTGTATGTTGCAGTAAAAATTATAACATTTTTTCATAATAACCTTAAACTTAACTTCTCCTATATCGGCGCATGTGAGAAACGAGAAGTCCCAGAATAGTATTGTGATACTTGCTTCTGTATTTCTGTGCTTCCTATTGAGCTAAAGATAGACTTGCAGATGAAAAATAATGATATGGAAACTGATTTTTACATGGACAATACAGATTATAGCTCCTATCAGTAAAATCTCTGTGTTTCTGAGAGAAATATCAAATAATCTATTTTGGACAGACTTGCCAAGGTTTTGGTTGGGGGTGGGCTGCAGAGATGATTTTTGTGAKAAGATGCCAGAAGCTGCTCCCTATGCCAGAAAGAGCAGTTCCAGGCAGATTTAAGGACCCACTGCAAACCTGAGCCCATCAGTGGCACTGGTAGGATGTCTGTGGTCTCCCAGAAAGGGTAAAAACCGCTGCASAGAAGCTGTGCCAGAAAAATGAGAAAATATGAGAGAAACAGCCCTGCAGACACTCAGGTCAGTGAAAAGCAGGAAGAGGAGGCACTCCAGGCACTGTAGGTGAGATTCCCCCACAGCCCATGGTGAAGGACATGGTGACAGAGATTGTCCTCCTGCGGCTCAAGGAGATCCAAAATTGGTAAGTAGGTGGACCCACCTAAAGTCATATAAACAGAATTATTATAGCCCATGCCACTTAAAAATTTGAAGATTTTCTCCCTTCAAATTTAACCCTTCTCCWCAGAACCAAGAAAAAACCATGATTTTGAATCTTTGTGTTCTGTTTTTGCAGTTGCTGACATAAATTAAGGCTGAACAAGACCCCATAAGCATAATTAACATATTTACCATAAACCATGGTATCTCAAGCTCATTTCACTTTTTCTGTATATTCACACAGTAGCCAGGCAAAATTTTTTTTTTTTTTTTTGAATGTGAGCAGAATGTCTGAATTATCAGACTTCTGTACAATGTATTTTAAGGTCATCATATTTGCCTAATTATTACTCTATCATATTTTGCACCATCTGAGGAGATTGTAAACACATTCTTCCTGATCCAAATATTGTTAGATCAAATTAATTTTACATTAGGGTGGCAATGTCATAACTGTGAGCAGAATTCACCTCACTATGGTTTCCTAAGAGACAATTACCAGACAAAAGCTAGTTGCCTCTTTTCATACTACTGCTTCTCAATTAGAGGTGTTGCTTAGGTGAGCTAGTGTTTCTTTTCTCAGCATCTGGACCCATGACAGAAGTTCATAGGGATATAATTGAGGTCTTCATATGCCAAAGAGTGAATGAAAAACCCATGAAACATTACCAAGTACTGTTTAGGGGCTAWGTTTTAAAGAAAGTCCTGCCAAGAATTGAGGAAATGATGCAAAGTCTGGAACTGGTAAATACCTTTGGGATATTTTAAGCGAACCAGACAGATGCTCAGGAAACTGAAAAAAATACCAGCATAGYAATTAGTTCTTATTCTTGAAGAGAAGTTGAATTTGGGACCAATTCAAAATGAGGGGCAAAGGAGCATAGATTATATCTTATTCTTCAAAATATACTTGGAAGAAAACTCAGCTGTCATGCCACATTAAACAAGATTTTGTTATGTGCAGAAAACTGAAAGTACTAAGCCATTACATGTGCTAACAACTTCTGCTGCACAATTTGCAAGACAGACCATCAGAATGCATATATGTYATATTTGTGTTTTTATAAACAGTATATTCCACTATTTTCCCGGTACAATATTCCATTAATGTAAAATTTCATGTAACTATTTAGGTTATGTCCACATCACCAGGAATGTAGACTCCACAACTTCTCCAAGCAAACTATTCCAATATGTTATCAACTTTGCAGAATTTTTTTGTTTGTTTCAAATAAGTGGAATTTCCTGAATTTCCAATTGTACACATTGCCTTTTTCTTTTCAATAAATACCACTCAAGTGAATTTGTTTTCCTCATCTTTACTCCTAACCGTGAGGTATTTATAAAATGTGATAACATATCCCTAAACATCTTCCCAAGGCTTTCTTAGTCTTTCCTCGTATACCATATGGTCCAATATCTTAATCATATTTGTGGCCTGCCATTAACTTATTCTGTATGTGCACGTCTCTTTTGCACTGGGAAGCCCWGAACTGSATCCAACAACCCACRTGTGTCTCACCAGTGYTGAGCAGAGGAGGGATCACCTCCCTTAGGGTGCTGGTAACATTTCTACTGAGGAAGCTGTTTGTCTTTTGCTATACAAGARCAAATAAGTGGCTCATGGTTAATTCAGTGGGAAATGGAGCAAAAGTGCATGGCATCATTTCTGATCAGGTGCACAAGGTTGCATGTCATCAAATCATAAAATGGCCTGGGATCTTGAAAGATCATCTGGTTCAATCTTTTGTGGGAAGGACAGCCTTGAGGAGATAATCTACCTGCATGTTTAATGGCATCTTGACAACCTCAGTGATTTCCCTTTGTTAAACTTGATGATACTATTCTCTGGCCATTTCTTCAGTTTGTCAAGATCCCTCTAAATGGCAGAACAATCATCTGATTAGTCATTAACTCCTTCTCATACTTGGACTTGGACTGCAAACTGTCCAAGGCTGTGCTCTTCTCAGTCATTGAGGTCACTCATGAAGCTTGGAGCCTCACCCATTCATTTGGAACCAGTATTGACCCCTAAGACACACTGCTGGTGACTGGCCTCCAGCAGTGCTGCTGCTCCTTATAATGCTTGCAAATCTGGAAGTTTGACCACTTTTAAATCCACCTTGTTGTCTACTTATCTAATCCATACCTCACCTTCTGGTCTGGATCCCCTTCTCTGTTGATTTATATTTCACTTGTTTATTTTTTTTTAAGATTTTAATATAAAAGCAATGGAATTRAAACCAAGAAACAGTTCAGAGTTTGCTGATATAGAAGGCACTGAGGCACTTATGTATTTTCCATAAATTCAAGAAAATATGCTTTCACATCTTCTTAAGTTCARCTGTCCAGAATTTTGTGCTCAAACTCTGCTAAGATCCAGAAATTATAGGGTGTAGTACTAGCTATCTCTGGGGTTGTAAGAGACCATACGGAAGTCCCTCGACTGTCTCACGATCATYGGGATKGACAGAGACTRAACACCCCAAAACCCCCAAGGCGGGGAAGGAGTCTGAGCCAGATCAAGGTGGGATGTGTGCCAAGTGCCAGTTCCCAGGCTGCTGAGTACAACGTGTAAGCTACGGACGGTTGCACTGTTCTTACTGTGACGGCGAAGGAGAACTGCATGCACTGTGCTGTACACCTTACAAAACAATGGSCATWCTTTCCCTACTTCTTGGYCRGTTTTCCTCTGCTTCRGAACCCCTTGGCTGGCTGCYGTATGYTTTCGAAAAGACTATAAAGAGTCTCTCTGAAAAGACMCTGATGAGRTCTCCCCAACRGACTTCGACRAATCCATGGAATCCRGACCTCAAGGACTTCGTCTGAGCTGTYRGTAGYTATAACCCCACACTCTCTCTCTCTCACTTTCTCTCTTTTTCTCCCTCTCACCCTCTTCTATCACGTAAATMCAATAAAATTGTTCATGATTTTGAATAAATACTTGTTTCCCCTTTCTTTTGCACTCTGAGATTCAGATAACGATCCATCACGACTTCTGCTTGGGTTGAGCAGATCGTGACATTAAATTGGCGTCACAGAAACAGGAATTCTGATAGACAGAAGGGGTTGCAAGGTTTTGTGTAGTCTGTAACAGGGGAAGGACGTTTTGCTCCAGCTGCACCTAGCCCGACACTCCGATAAGAAAGGGTGAGCGGTGCCTAGAAAGCAAGGGGGGCATCTCGAATTTCCCGCAAACTGCACGTCCCTAGGTAAAAAGCATCCCTATACTCTGTTGAGGGCTCTGTCTTCAGAATTTTCACAAAAGGATCTCTTTATGTAAAAGTTCATGTGTTATATTTTTGTTTTGGAAGATTTCCCCCAGGCAGATAGTCTTGGTCTGCTGGGTGTAGAGCACCCCCAGGCAAATAGTTTTGGTCTGCTGGGTGTAGAGCACCCCCAGGCAAATAGTTTTGGTTTGCTGGGTGTAGGTCTTGTTTTGTTTTGTTTTTGGGCTCCCCCAGGCAGATAGTCTTGGTCTGCTGGGTGTAGGTCTTGTTTTGTTTTGTTTTTGGGCTCCCCCAGGCAGATAGTCTTGGTCTGCTGGGTGTAGACCTGTCCGAGTGTYCACTYACCGTGTGTCCAGCAGCCCATTGCCACGGGAACCGCTCCTCTCCCCGAGCTTCTCTCCMTCTGGCAGCAGCGCTCACCCCCGTCATGTGCACACCAACGGCACCCCCTGATCCTACTGGTGGTAACTCCCGCTCTCTCCCTCTGTCTCCTTTCTCTCTCTACCCATTCCTTTTCCATTTTCCKTTCTCTTTTGCTGTCTTTTCCAGCCCCCTTTAGAGGGCAACTAATTCTCGGTTTTCGGGTTACCARTAAATGGTTCTCAGATACAAAGTTTGTCTCRTTTGACTTCATTTYGTTCTTGACCATCCATTTTAAAAGAACTCCTCATAGTTCCCCTCGGCTGGAACACGACAGGGCTCCACAGCTGGATGCAGTACTCTAGTTAGTGTCTCCCTGAGAAGAATATAGGGGATGAATCACCACCCTTCACCTGACTAACCCTATTCCTTAAATGTAGCCCAGGACACAGGTGACTTTCTGGACTGCAGGCCCACATGGCTACCTCATGTCCCTTTTTTCCACCCACTTGATCCCACAGTTCATGTCACTGACAATGGTATAAACCACATCTGGTCCAATAAAATCCCTGAAAAATGCCTCACTTGTCTCCACTTGGGCATTAGGTCACTGACGATAAGTCTTTGAGTGTGACCATCCTTTTCCCTTGAGTGGTCCCTCCATATGCAAAAAGACAAAATTTTCTCCACACTTAGAGTTCRAGTTGTTTGTTCGTACCCCAGGAAAGACAAAACCCTTGTGCCCAACCAGGCTGGGGACCCTTCACTGATGGATCCCGCTGGAGAGGGCAGTTTGACTGACTTATTCAGGACCTCACACCGAGAACAAAAGAAATATCCCTCAGCAAATTTCTGCACTTTATTCAAGTATGATATCTACTGCCAGTGATTTAACTCTCTTTATTAATTGTGCACCTTGAGTTTCCTTAGATATTCTCCAACCTGGACTTCACCTAAAGGGGAGCTTTCTTCATTTTTCCAGTCCTCATCTTTTCAGGGATTCTATACCTCTAAAGAAGGGCTGTACTCCCAGTATACCTTATGCACAATCCAAGTAGAAAATAACAGGAAAATAAACATCAAGATGTCTATACACCATAGGCTGTGCAACACCTTTAACCTAACAGCTTCCCTCAGAATCTATTTTTCTTCTCCCTCTTGAATGCCCTCATCCTGTAATTCTGCCAACTGGTTCTACAATTATAATTAGGGTTGTTAGTCTCTGCCTACCTGAAATAATTGCAGGGTAATTATCCTTACCATAGTGAACATGAAGTGCCTGGATCAAAGAAAAATTTGCCTATGATTAGACAGACAAAAGACAAAAGGACTRAAGGATAAGAAAAAGCCTTCTCCATATTGAAGTAAATTATTTTGGATTAGGCCTACCAGCAGATGAATGGCCTCACATCCTGAGGCTGCAAGCATGTAACATTTTTATGCTTACCCTTCTAAATAGATAATAGAGGCCTATGGTAGGTGTATGGATTTCTTACATTACATCTGGCAAGAGGTAAAAACACAACAGCTCATCATTCTGAGATTCCAGCAAGWGATATGGTGGACAGGAACTCACCCACAGCTGTAAAGCAAGAAGTGTCACACTCTATATTGACTTATCCTGAGGTTGTAACTTCAGTGAACTGGCCTTAACAGCTTCAAGTGCTATCCTAAATACAGTCTTCATGTTTCTTTTAAGATAAGAGTGATGGGTTCTACTGTTTMGTTCATTCACCCTGGATATGAGGTTGCTATCTGAAAAGTTTAAAATTCCATTTTCAACCTCACAATAACATGTCTTAACAACTGCATTGCAGGTTATGTCAGTAACCATTTACGGCTGTTCTTTATCTCTCTTCTTGAAGCTTTGCCATGGGGACAAATAAAATGAAACAAGATTCATCCAGGACTGAAAAAAAGAGAAAGGTAAAGAAGCTATTCATCTGAAGGGCAGAGACCTCAATCTAAGTCCATGCATTCTGCATTACACAGTCACTGAATAAAATACAAATACACATCAGGTTTCAAGGATGAAACTGAATGTTTCTCATGCATACCTTTGTATGGAGATTCTGTAATTAAGATTTTTTTCTTCATGGGACAATAAAACCTGAATTGTTCTTTCTTGTAGATACTCAGCTTTAGCAGACATGATTTTTGAGTGTATTTGATGCATCTTAATCTAAAGTATTGTGGAGAGGGGCAGATACACCACTCTTGGAAAGCAGAAATGGGAGTTAMCATTTGTCAAGATAAGGTAAAAAATGGGGTCACACTGTATTTTGCCAGTAAAAATAAAACCTAAAAGACTGGCATGACTATTTCTAAGAGAGTAATGTCTTTTCTTTTTGGATATAAGCAKTTCTATTTCAAAAACCAGTTTTCAGTTAATAGAGAGGACATGCTGAATCTGAAATTTGAGCAACAAAGTGCTGAAAATAAAAATGAAGTCCCGTCCTTAACATTTAATTTTGAATGACTCTAGATCTTTATTTCCCTTTTTRTATCCTCTTTGTGAAACACCTTAATTTTCCCAGAAGTAATGAGTGTACACAGCTGTACAAGTTTTTCGTGAAGAGCACTGAGTTATCAGGACACTTATGTAATTGTGCTGAAACCTAGACCATCTGTAYCAAAGTCCTTTTTCTACACTATCTTATAACACCTGTGATTAAAATTAAATTGTTTGACTTTTGAATTTCAGTAGAGCTGAAGAAGACCTCAAATAGCAGGGCAAAGGCCTCAGAAAGCAAGCAACATCCACGTTAAAGGCAGCTTCTTCAGCTCCTAAGGATCTGGGTTTGAACTGCTTATGGAAGATACAGAACCCTTCCTCTCTTSTCCTCCTCAAGGTAAACTGGTGAAAGAAGCCTCCAAGTCAAAAACTCCAAATACTCAAACTGGACGTGAATTATCTCAATTCACCCACCAATCAAAGCAAATCCCAAATCCATTACTTGAGCTAGTTTTTAACTAAGTTGGACGTGAGGCAGCCATGTGGACTTGCAGCCCTGAAAGCCACCTGTGTCCTGGGCTGCACCAAAAGAAGCCTGGTGAGAAGGTCCAGGGAAATGATTCTCTCCCTTAGAGAAGGGCCACAAAATGGTCAGAGGACTGAAACATCTCTTATTTGGAGACAAGATGAGAGTGTTGGGGTTATTCAGCCTGGAGAAGTCTTCAGGGAGACCTTGTAGCAGCTTTCTAGTTCTTAAAGGAGCCTGTAGGAAAATTGTAGAGGACCTTTTTCCCAGGGCTTGCAGCGACAGAGAAAGAGGCAAGGGTTTAAAAATGAAAGAGGGTAGATTTTGATTTGACCCAAAGAAGAAATTGATTGCAGTAAGGGCAGGGAGACAGAGAAGCTGTTGATTCCCCCACCACTGGTGGAGTTCAAGGTTGCACTGGGGCTTTGAGGTACATAATGTAGTGAAAGATGTCCCAGCCTATGGCAAAGGAGTATGAGAAGATGACCTTTGAAGGTCCTTTGCAGACAAAAACATTTTATATCCTACAGCATTTTTGTGAAATGGACTTTTGTGATAATTTTGGTCCTGATCAGGTTCATGACAGATCTTAAGCATTTTGATGCCTATCRAGACTAAACCCTACTGTGGAAAAACTTTAATTCTGTCAAGGGCAATAAAAAGAAATGTAAGTATTCCCAGTATGAGGTAGTGAGTGACATCAGGATTTTAGGGACATAATACTGGACAGAGAAAAAAAAGGTTTAAATCCCTTACTGGATTGGGCTATTTATATCTGTGTAAATTACAGGGACATGCAAAATACTCAGACAGCTTTGGTGAAAGMAGTATGAAAGTAGAACAGCACAGTCCCTGCCAGCTTGTTTCAATGCCAGAACTCCAAACTCTGAGTCCAGTCCTCTGGTATTTCTTTCAGTAAAATTTCTAAACTGTGTACTTAATAATACTGAGTTTAAAATATCTTGTAGCAATAACTACTTCTATTACATTCCAAACACTGAAGGACTTTTTTATGATTACGGTCACACAGCAGTAAAGCTTTCACCATTGCCGTCATAGAGCTCTTAAAAAAAATCCAAGCCAGCTACTTATCATTCGGTTCTTTGACTGGAAAACCATCAAACAAAAAAGAGCAACATGAGCAGGAAGAAAGAGCTCTTCCAAATGCTCTTGCATGATCTCCCTTGCCAGGGAAATGACTCTTTGGCTTCTGTGCACTTGGCTTGCTAGTTCTTTGCAGCTTTCATTTCTATACAATGAATAGTGTTCCACTGTGTTATGTGGAAATGGAAAAAAAAATATAAAAAGCCAATTTTTAAATGAATAGAAAATAAAAATTTTTGAACTTATAAAATAAATGGCATTAGGTTCTGATTAGGATTCTGCTGAAATTGCTGATTTCTAATTTAATATTACCAGGTGCTGTGCATTTCTGAGAAGTTAGARAGGGAGATAATGTGAAATGCTTACAACATATGCAAAGTTAATCAGACGCTGGTTTCCTATGTATTTTAAATGCAAATGTCTGAAAAGCTCATGTTTGTGCAGCAACAGAAGCCCCCACAAATATAATAGCTTGTATTAACTTTCCTCCTCTTTTCTCAATGTGTTCCCCCTCCCAGCCATTTATCCTAANAAAAAAAAAAAAAAAAAAAAAAAAAAAAAAAAAAAAAAAAAAAGGGAAGAAAAAAAATTAATGTGCATCACTAAGTATATGAATAGATGATTCCACACTGCTAGCATCATGTTCAGAAAATCCTGCTGGTAAATGCAGGTAGTAGGATACTGGGATAAATACAGAATCCACCCAACCCATTGGGAAATTCTGATTATATTATGTCCCCAACTCCCTGACTTCTTGTCAGTTTCCATCCATTCCTCCCTCTCTTCCTCCTTTTCTACATCCCTCTGCTTCTCCCTCCTTCTCTTCATTCTTCTTTGGAAGTTTTAAAGGGAAACAAGGAACCAAAGAAATAAATAAACCTGTCAACCATGTCCTGGGCAGCATCAAAATAGGGGTGGGAGACAGGCTCAAGCAGATAATTAATCCCCTYTGCTTCACCCTTGTGAGACAYCACCTGGRGTTCTGCATCCAGCTCTGGGACCCCCAGCAAAAGAAGGACATGGACCTGCTGGAGTGAGTCCAGAGAAGGGCTGTGAAGATGATGAGAGGGCTGAAGAACCTCTCCTATGAAGACAGGCTGAGAGAGCTGGGGTTATTCAGCCTGGAGAATAGGGGAGACCTTTTTGCAGCCTTCCAGTACCTAAAAAGAGCTTATAAAAAAGATGAACAGGGACTTTTTATATGGGCAGACAGTGATAGGGCAAAGTGAAACCATTTTAAATTATAAAAAGGGGAGCAGGTTTCTCAGAGTTGTGGATGCCCCAACCGTGGAGGTGTTCAAGGCCAGGCTGGAGGGGACCCTGAGTAACCTGGTTTAGTGGGTGGCATTTCTGTTACCACATCCTACTATCGTTTTCTTGAGGASTTAAATGACAATTAGTTTATGCCTTTCTTGTATTTTACTGGTGTGTTTAAACAAGATTACTGTATAGTTAATGTCTCAAGTTTTCTTCATGTTTTATACACAGTTTCACAAGGGAAGAAAAAAAACCGAAAAAACAAACATTCTTAGAGCCTAAGGGTTTTAATGTTATATAATACTCAGAACTTCTGCAAACAAAGGACACTTTAAATTTTCTTGGAAAAACGGGAGAGAGACACRAAAGCCCTTTTAAAGACTGCATGTATAGCAAGGTAAACAGGGGGATTGCTACATCCCTTCTGCAAAAATGAACTCATTAAAAACCAACATTTTATTAGCTATAGAAATAATTATATCTACTCTATTAATTTAAAACTTTCTTTGTTGAATCATTGATTTTATCATATATATATAGTTGACTTTTTCTTCTCCAGAATGCCAGGGAAGAGTCACACTGTGAAAATACACCTTCATTTATTTTAGTAAATACATGCTGTATTCTGTGCAAAATGTAAAAGATGTAAGAATACCTGGAAAAAATAYCAGTGAAGAGGAATGTGTTAATTTCAGGATAGGAGACAAATATCCTTTTCTGATGCTGTACAGAACATTTTTTTTTTTTCCGGAAGAAAAGCAGAAACTTTGTTTTTCAAAGAATTTACCTATTACCATTTTTCTTAATTTCATAAATAACCTTTCTGTACTACAGAGTATTTGCCAGACGTAGTATAYGCACCCGGGTTCAACACTGCTTCATTCTAAACTCTTTCAGAGAATTTAAACTCACATAATTTATCTGCCTACAAAATTATTTAAATACTATATTACACACTTTCTCTGCTTGTCAGTGCTGTAGCATGTTGACACGTGTGTGATCAGTGCTTTGCAAAGTGTATAGAAATTTCTGATTACAATGAGTGAAACTTCAACATCTCTGTGCTGAACAGTTTATAACTCACGAAAGCAGCATAGTTCATCATAA
>NW_026623384.1:366655-383348 GCF_030028575.1 Malurus melanocephalus | reverse complement strand
TTTGTAATGCTTACTTTAACTGGTGGTATATGGCAGGTAAAAAGAAACTGAAGGAACAAACTCTAAACAGCTGAATCCTATTAGGAATAGATAACTATTGATAGATATTGATAGATTGAAATGCTAGATAACTAGCATTTGAGTACAATTTTATCCACCCAGGATATGTAAGATGTAATAAGAAAAAAAAAAAATCAATCTTTCAAAATTCATGTGGTTTATTGAGGCAATATCTAGAGACAATTATAAAGTTGACTACTTTTGAGATACTGATAGAATGAAGTCCTGGGAATGGTAAAAATAGAAGTTAAAAGGTGAGGTTTGTTTTGTTTTGTTGTTTGTTTGTTTGTTTWTTTAAATAAATGAAGAGATATTGTGGTCTTTACCTATTTACTGTTGCTAAAATGAACATACCAGTCATGATTGCAGTGAACTTCATGTTGACCACATTTCCTGACACCTTTATTTGATAAYACCATGTTGGGGAAACGACCTGATTCTTTCTCTAAGTGACAAACTACCCTTCAGTCTCCTTTCAGTCTTTAGTCCATTAGAAATGCATGTTAAATGCATGCTAACATTTTGTTCTAACTCGCTASAAGAGACTGACAGTAAAGGTGCTTGTTAGTGCAACTAAAAATATCCAACAGAATGTAAAAATTAGTTTTGTATTTCCTCTTCTCTTACTGACAGAGCACTCAGTAGCTATTYGTATGTTTTCAATAATTCTTTTTTTAATAGAAAGTTGAATCTATGTATCCATAACTTCAGTAATTTCAGAATCCTGAAGAATTACCTTGACAATAAGTTTTAGAAGTAAGTGTCTATACATAAGGAACCATTCATGCCACCAAAATGTGGGGTTTCTAACTTTATTTAATCATCTGGCCTAAAAAACAGGTAAACTGTGAAATTGCTCTTGTGGCATTTGGGAGCAAAACATCTCTTTACAAGAATCATTGTCATATACTAGTAGACTGTTAGAGCATAATGTATAACCCTGTAGCACAAATCCAATATAAATGAAGGATTCATGTGAAAATAATAATACAATGTGTAAATAAAATAGAATACTAAAGATATATCACATATCAAATCCTTKATACAGAAGATCTATTCAATTGTCTCTAAAATCCACTTTAGGGGGTATAGATCAACTTTGTATACACAAGAATTCTGTTTCATAGTCATAAAAACTCTACAWCTCCCAGAACCAACCAGAAGTTACAGAGCAATGAATAGTCCCTGCATGGTTTTGCCTGCTTTTAATAGAATCCTTGTCCTTTCTTAAACTCCTAAACAGAGCAAACTGCAGTGACTCTGTGTTGTCCTGTACTTTGACCCCATGTGTTCTCCATAGAAAGTGGTTTTCTTTTAATATGAAAAGTTGTCAGTTAAATAGGGATGACCATCCTATTTATCCTAAGAAAAGTAAGGAAATGGATGTTTGATCTCTAACAAACGTAATTTACACTTAAAAGTTAAGGGATTAATTTCTCTTAAAATGTTCTACAACTTCCATTCATTTATTTGGATACTTAGGCATAATGTGCCCTGAAGTCCTTTGTTTAAATTTTAAAAAGAATATTTCTAGACCATGCCAAACTAAATTTTATAAATAACTAACTAAAAGAAAAAAAAGAAAAAAAAAAAAAAAAAAAAAAAAAAAAAAAAAAAAAAAAAAAAAAAAGGAATATAGCACATTATTCAACTGCAACACACATTTTTTTAAGATTATTTTGTTTCTGTGACCTTAAAGAAACAAAATTTGACATATAATTTCTTCCTTCACTTATGTGAATAAAGTGCAGACTAGATTTTCTACCACTTACATTACTAAAATGGAACAAGATGTATGAATTTCTGTCCAGYTTTGTATCAGTCTTGCCTTTTATTTTTGGTCAGTCTCTTAGAGAATTTTATACATCATAAATATGTTCCCCTCATGTTTGCCTTACATTTATGTACCTCACTCTTTACAATTTGTCTATATGATCCAAGAGACTTTGGAAGGAATGTTAGTAAATCTATTCATAGAATATCTCAAAGAAATATGAACACGATATAAAGGTATTTCTATTATCCTGCCTTATGGTTCCTCTTAGGTTAGCTAATTTTATGGTTACATTTCTCTGAATTTATGCTATGCTTTGTGGGCTATTTTGGGTATAAATCTAACAGTATCCTCTAATATATAATAGCTGTCTAACTGATAATATATTGTAATATTTTCTAGAGCTATGGAGAAACTGGGAAAATTGGTCAAGCTTCTGTATGAATGAAAACATTTTTAAAAATTTGCTTTATTTATTCTGCAATGACTTGTTAAGTCAACAAAGAAAAATATTTATGAGAAGTGTTCCATTAGTGAAATCCATTAATCACTTGCAAAAACATTGAATGTATGATCTTTTTCCATTCTTTCATGATCAGAGAAATAGTAACAGTATATTTGTAACTGGGAGAAAACCTAATATCCTAGATCTTTGTAAGCGGAATGGACAGAAGGCTTGATCAAACTACCTGATACTGTTTAATTATCCAATGCACTTATTTAATTATCTATTGTTTTCTTAAAATTCAGAAATAATTTATGAAGTGACTGTTTTTTGCAGATTTTGACAAATGAACCATTTCTAAGGCCAAAAGGGAATATTAAATCATTYATTCTGACTACTTATATAGTGTAGGTCATAGAATCACACTAATATYTATCTTCACACTTTGTGTTTGAGCTTGAAATGCCTTTCAGGAATGCACCCAGTCTTGACTTGAAGATTTTCCCTTTAGTAATTGATGAAAAGTTAAGTCATTACTGAAAATAAAACACTTGTTGTGAATCTGCTCCACTGATTTCTATTATCTCACAYTTATTTTGAGTATTAACTTTTTTYAATCACTAATGTGGACAACATGACCTCTGTGTATCTGGCTTTGACTGATTAACATATATTCTATAAGTGAAAAGTAACTCTTTTCAGGAAGAATTATCTTGTTTACAGGTTTGGTTAGTTTTGTTTGAAAAATCCTATCCCCTCAAAACTCTAAGTAATTAATATATTATGTTTTTTCAATGTATAAATTTTTATSCATCTGATCCCAGCATCGGGGCCTTGGTTTTGGAGTTCTACTGTGAATTTCAAGGGACTGCTAAGCCTGTGATAAAAGTAGGAAGGATAAAACTGTCTAGTGACGTGAAAGGAAAAAAGTTTGCTCCCTGCTACAAATTGGGCAAAACAATGCCCATTGTTATGAATTTCAGACAGTGAGAAGAGACAACACTCATGAGGGAGCATCAAGGGCAGCCTGTTCCRTGAAAGGAGGCGAGATGGGAGCCAAAGATGAAAACAGATGGGCAAAGCAGTGATCTCACTGACWAAGAGTCAACAAGGTGCACTGGAAATATGTTCTTAATGATGGTCAAATGAAAACACAGAAGCTTAATTTCACCAGGGTCATAGCAGCAATCCAGAATGCTGAGGTCTAACCCTGCATCCATTTGTAATGTCTTAACTCATTCAGTTAAACTCCTGTTCTCAAAGTTCTTTCAACATTTGATATCTGCATACTTTCTGCTTGGAAAAATGAAGCCTACTGTTTATGTGAACATAATGTCCTTAAAGTTTGTCCAAAGCTATCTCTCATGGAGAAATGTTGAAAGCTTTCTATACCCTGACACCTTGCTMTGTTTTGGAATAAACCAATTGCATAATTTCAGCAATGAAAAATATCAAGTAGTGACCTTGAAGAAGTGCGGTGGACTATTTTCATTCTCATGCATAAAGCTCTTTCACTGGAAAATAGGTACCTCAGAGAAATTAGCAGTTGTCAGAACACRGCCAGTGTGTGAGTGTACAAGCACAGTGCAGATGATCAAATTAGCCTTTGAGGACTGTCTTTTCTAATTCATCCAAATGCATGTACAATGGAATAATCAGTTTGATCTACAGATGGCTGCACTTTTTGGTCAGTGTACTGTTCAGTGTAGCTGTGTATGGCAGCAGAAGAAGCACTGAAGAGACTGATGAGCATTTAATAGGAAACAACTGAGAACATCCTTTTCCAGAGAGAATTGTAAATCCTCTAGGCTTGGTTTTGTTTCCTGACAGCAGTATGGCTAAACCATATTTTATCTATACCATTATGTCTTTATTTAGGGATACTGGTAGCATTTTTATGAAATATACCCAATGTGGTCAACAGCTATTGATTCTACCATCTTTTCTCCATCACAAATCAACCCTGGATCCAGAAATGCTTAGTCTTCAATAAAAGTCTATTCATGAAGATTTCTAAAATAGCGTTTTTACTAATATTAATAAAAGATGAGCTCAKATTTAGAACCAGTACTTCATCCCCACATTAAAGAGATTATACCCATACTGATGCTTTGTATTCATAGAGACTTAGACTTCAACAGTTTGCTCCCTATTTCAGGTTCATAAAAAGATTAGAGTTTGTTTAGGCAGTATTTCTCTCATGTGTTTTGTGAGATAATCTAAGATCAGTAGGGATTCCAAGGTAAGCACAGATAATTGCTCTGGGGCAGACATTCTCTCAAGCAAGCCTTGTAATGTTTAATTTCCTTGTCCTGTAGGCATGTAGGAACCAACTCTCTGTTCCTGTTTCATGAGCCACCAAATTAATTTTTCATGAGCTTTTACCAGTATAAKATTGCAATTATCCAGACTTCAGTTAGTGTCTTCATTGCTGTATGGGTTTTGGAGGATTTTTTTTTTCCTGGGTTGCACTAGTATGTAGTTTCCTTTCACTGCCACAATGCCTAAGAAAATATTATTCTCTTCTAATCATAACAGCTGACAGGTACTGATATGAGTTCATACCAGGTTTTGAACCAACAAAGAGGAGAATATTTTCACGTGTTYCTTGTAAATGTTGTTAGTGGTAGTGAATAGCACTCTTCATAAAAGGATAATAGCTGTTTGTGTCTATAATGATAACTAAGTGAAGCTATTTTTAAAACACTTGGATTTTGTCTGCCACAGTTAGAACCAGGTGAARAAAAAAAAAAAAAGAAAAAAAAAAAAAGTAAGTTTATCTTTTTATTTCAGGAAGGCCTATGTGCCCTTTTTTGCTATATATCCCTTTCAGCATGCACCAAACACATTGCATAACTGGCATACATTTCCCTCTGTAGACATCACAGCAAGGAGAAAGGCATGAAATAAGACAAGGAACAAGGCATGAAATACTCCTTTTTGAAATGAACAATATAGCATGAACAATTAAAAAATCTAAAATTTCTCTGATTTTACATTCCACTCAGTTAAAAATAAGGACAATGTAAGTGTATATCTTACTTACTTTCTGCTAATTACTAAGAGCACAATGAAACTAGACTGCTGCAGGATACATTTTTAATATAGACTGTGATAAAAAACAAGACAGAGGTTTTTTACAAACAGAAAAGAACACAATCAATTCAGTATATTTCTCTTGAAAGATATATTTGAAAAATTTACTTCTCAGAAATGCATTCTTCCAGAGCTCCTCTGTTTGACAAAATGATTATTTTAACCCATTCTGAAGATTCTTCTATCTCTTTTGCAATTTTCCAGCCTATCAATCTCAAACTATGGTTCAAGAGTATTTAAGTTTATTGGCTATCTCTCTCATACAGAAAACTGCAGTGACATGTTATAGAACACAGGGCACACATTTTGTTAATAGCTAAAACACATTTTCTCTAATATTTTCTTGGGAAAAATTAACTAAGGGACTAAATTGCTTAATGTTAGAGGAAAAACTCATTTTAGAGTGTAAGGTTGTCTCTGAACTAAAGTGTCAAGTTGTATGATAGAATTGTGCATTAAACACAATTTAAAGAAACATAATAATTAACTTATGGGTMATTTTGTGGAATTCTTGKTTTTTTGTTTTTTTTTTCCAAATATCAGTAGCATTTTATTATTAAAAATCGATGTATTTTATAAAAGCAGCTGGAATTATGCCTGCAGTATGAGATTTTACATTTCTCTAATTCTAAAGGAATAAATTTTCAATTGTTCCTGTMATTTTATCTGGATCTTAAGACAAACAAAAATTATTTTTACTTTTCTCTTTCCTGTTTTAAATTTCTTATTTAGGTGTTAGAGACACATGAACTACCTAAATAATGCTTTGCTGTTAATTTTACTTAATATGCCAAATCAGTTTAATTACAGTTTCTATAAATAATCTATGCAAAATACTTGCCTGAACAGAATGCACTTTTCCTTCTGCATGTGGCACATTTTAATACTTAAAAGCATTAGAACAGATGTTAGGTGCCTTCTAAACTTGTTTTCAGTTTTCTTTTATTTATATGTTAATGAGAATTTAATTACTTCATGAATACTTAAACAACCTGAGGGTGCCTGATATCATTAGCTTGAACATGACAAGCACCTCAAGTGACCACATGGGAAGAATAAAATTGCTTTTAGTTCACTTGAAGACAGAAAGATGAATTCATTTCACCCCCTGCTATGTTCTACCTGCCACACAGAACTGAGTGAGCTGTGGGCACTGATTCAGTCTCACTTCAGCGTGACCAAAGTATCTCAGGAAGGAATGTGCACCAAAGTGCATGAATGTTCCTTTTTCAATTAGCTCCACTGTCCTTCAATAAACAATCTGGGAATGTTTTTTACTGTGTCTTACTTTTCCTAAGTAGTTTTTTTTAAGGCAAAATTGTTTTCTGTCATGTAAATTTCTGTGTTCCATTCTTGTAAAATTATGCACAACATGCCCTACAATGAACAAATTATCCAAGATGAAAAACAGCATGGAAAATATTTAACTATCAGGGAAATTGTTGCAATACAAGTATTATTTGTGGGTATTGCAAAATAATAGATGTGGCTGACTGTCACCTATGGAAAGAATAAAGTACACTAAAAACTAAAAAAAAATTGTTTTAATGGAATAGGATTYTTAACAATAGCTCTTTTTTCTGAATGCTCACTATACAGTCTAAATRAACAAAATAATACTTCTTCCACTTTTCTTACCTTATTCATACAGTTGTCCTCATGATATGCACAAGAAAACAGAATGGTCATAATATGGGCATGAAAAGTTAAAATGACAAAAATAAAAACTTTTTGTTTTCAGGGAGTGGAGGGACATTTGCCTAATCTATTAATTTTTGAAGGAAATTATTTAATTTTGATTTATATCCTGCAGACACTTCCTCTTCAATAAATTCTACTTCTATAAATGTATTATGTAAAAACACATCTTAAGTCATGCAGACACTTCCAAAATACATTATATGATACAGTGTTATTTCTTACAGGAAAAAAAAAAAAAAACATTTCTTTTGTTCTTTACTATATGATATATCCATTTACATTCAGTCTTAATGACGTTAAAACAGTGGCTCAACTAGGCATGAAAACAAAKTTGTGGATAAAAAAATTTCAAGGTTCTACACTGAAAGCTTTGTCTAATCTATTCTTTCCCATGGCTGGGCAGGAAATGGGGAATAACAGAGCAGCTTAGCAAAAGAAATCAACCAACAGTGAGATGAAAGGGATGGACCACAAACACAGTGTAAAAAATTCATGATTTTACTAATAYAAGAATGCAAGTATTTTTCAAAAGTTAAACCCCTGCCCTGGGGAAGTCATACTTGTCAGGAAAGCATTGGAGCATCAAGACTGTCTCAGACCTTTTTAGCTTTATAAGAATAATATTCTCTTAATTCAAGYGCCTGAAAAAAAACACCCAACCAATATGTTAGATATAGAGATGCTTTCTTTGATCATCAGACATGCCCAAGAKAAAGCTGATTAGCTTTGGTTCCCAGTTCTTCTTTTTTTTCCCATTATTTTGGATATCTGTTACACAGACATTGATATCTTGTGTCCACATACCAAAGAAAACTTTTGTTAGCTMAGTCCATTAGATGAAAATCTGTGTGCTTATTCATGCATATGGAGAAACAGTCACCRGAAAAGAGCAGGCTGCAAAAAAAGGAAAAAAATATGTGCTGAGGGATAATTTCTGAAAGTCTCCCTGGAACTGAATAGCTCCAGAAAATGTCAGTTTTTTGAAGTTGCAAGAACTGACAAAGTCAGAATGGCAGGAGCAGCTGAATGTGTTCAAGGCCACTAATACGCATCTGCTTCAGGAAAACATTCTATAGTTCTAACCACATCCAAGAGGCAGCAGCTCTACATGTACACAGAGACTACAGGTTCCTATATATAGTATATATATATATATGTATATGTGTATATAGATATATAAAAGTGTGTGTCTGTGTATATATATATATATATATATATAATATATGCCTGGTAAAACATAGGACCTACATAAGTATTTTCTAACCACTTAGCAAGAAAATAGTGGCACATCTCTGTGACCCTTGGCACCTGAGTGAACTGTTGGGTTTGGGATCTCAGTTGGCAATGCAGACACATCTTTATGAGTGAGAGGGGATGTGAAGCAGACAGAGTTACTGTGCAAAGTWATTTCTATAAACAATAACAGCTTAATAAAAAAAAAATAACAGCTTAGTTATTATACAGGATGTTCTAGTAAACACTGGATGTGACCTGTCTTCACAGTGCAACCTTCAGACTTTGTGAAACYACAAATCCTTTAGTGGCAAATAACCAGGGAACAGAAATAGTGACCCACCCCTGAAGGGATGGAGAGCTGGGAGCAAAGGATGACAGGCAGGGCAATGTCCTCAGTGAGAGTGACACAGACCCACAGACCTTCTGGAACAACAAGAGCAGAGCAGGGCTGGTGCAAGTAAACAGGTTTAGTCAATAGCTGGCAGAAGGTTGTCAGGCCAGTGTGTACAAAGTGCAAGGTATGTGTGAGATCCCTGCCAGGATCCAAGTCAGAGTGTCCGCAGGGCTCTGGAAGGATCGGTTCCTTGCACACCCTGCACAGTCAATCCAGCACTGTCYTGGCTCTATTAAATAGATATGCCCTAATGGCACATGAAGAATCAAAATCCACAGCCTCACATAAAATAAAGTCTTATTTTTAGCATACCAGAGAACTCACTTTAATTTCTGTTTCACAGAGAYATGTTCATTTTATAGTTTATAGGATTTATACTCAATGTAGTKTAGGACCTCTGCACCATTTCACCTGGGGAAAAGGAATCACTCTCACAGGCACAAATGTAGCCAGAATTGCTCAAACTTTGGATGACACCTTTCTCCTGCCAGGGAAGAACTGATAAAAGTCAGTGATAAAATGTATCTTTCAGAAATTTGGTCTTATTAACACAACACCTTCATACATCTTTAAACAAAAATTCAGACTAGCCAGACGAAGGAGAAAAAAATTGCAAAAATAAACACTATTTTATCATATTTACAAAGTAACAAAGATTTTTTTCATCACACCATAAACAACATGTTTATAAATCCCTCTCCTCTACTTACTGTGCAACATGCAGCGCTCCGCAAGGTATTGTTTCTATTCCCACTCACACTGGGTATTTAGAAGAGATCTGAAACTTCAAAGTCTTGTCCTTCTAAAGCACAAAAATATAACACTRCAGGCAAATTTATGCTAGTAGGATTTGTTTGATCAAAAGTAGTGCTAATCAACCAGAATTCCCTAACAATCAATGCGTAGAAATAAGGACTTGAGGGACAAAATTACTGCCAAAACAGAGGTTACTGGAGTCACTTAGAAATCCCAGTATATCCCACATATTCTCAAGCTTTATTTCTGAAGCACATAGGAGACCCTCAGGGAAGAGGGTGTCTGAGCAGCTTTCAAACCTGTTTTGACACTGCCAAAAGTCACCCTGCGACACTTCAACTTCTGTCTGGATTGGGCACAGTTGCCTTCCTGAAAGCTGCAGAGAGCAGCTGCACTTCAGCTGCTGGGGTGGCACATGGGGACCCACATTTCAGGTGCATGTCTGGCAYCGTGGGTTTCTGTCACACCAAGGAGTACATTAGAGAGGGGTAGGAATCTTCAGGGATGCACAAAAAAACAGAACCCACATCTACCCCAGGGAGCAGTTGGTTTGTTATGTGGTTCCGGGTCAGGGATTAGAAATTCTACAATGAGTTGTAGAAAGGTTTTAGGATATTGATCCTGAATGTGTAGTTCAATGACTGCTGGTTAATTGCATGTTGTTAATAAATCAATAGACCTCTCCTATCCTGATTTCTTTCAAGCCGAGTGAATTGAGCTTTTTTCTCCCCCTGCAACTTACAAGCTAAATTATTAATGATTTTCTTAATTAATAATGCAGGTATCTGATATCCACAACAAAATTAAAATTATATTAGCTGAAAAAAGAATTTAAGAGATAGAATGTGTCCATTTGAAAACAGAGGTAAGCAGAAATCAAGAAATTAAAGCAATAAAATTTTATCAAAGATATGTGAATCTATAAAATTTGACTGCTTTCATTTGCATGTTCTATGCAGTTAAGAACAAAGGGAAGGTAAATAAAAAAGCTGTTTAATTATGAAACTATCCAGATGTTTAGCTACTTGCAGGTGCTAAATTTGTCAGCATTTTTCTCACGTCATTAACAACTTACAATTATTTATTTTTAAAACAATATTCTTCCCAGGGTCCTGAAATCACACTTGAGTGACCTTGGACTTCCTGTTGAAATGTTGCTGGTACCTGCATAAAACAGCAGGAGTGGGTAGCAATCCAAAGGTTGTGCTCATCTGGTCAGTCTTGTGATTTTCCTGATCCAAAAAGTGCTCTGGTTCCTTGTTAGTTAACTTACAATGTGGGTGAAGTAACAGCAGTATTTTAYCCACAATGTTTAAAGTATGCTAACATGACATGGTATTTTATAAATATAATGACACTATTAATATTTCTTAGTAATATTTCTTYGCTTGAGGCTATGACACTTCATAGTCTTTGAAGTCCCAAGAAGATATCCTAACGTCTTTGAACTCAGCTGGAAAACTTTTGATTGTGCAAGGTTTAGGATGACCCATGAAGTCAGCTGACGTAATGCCCTGCACAAATCCAAATTGCAATAATTTCAAACAATTTAGCCCTCCGTTTTAAAATATCTCTCTGACCCAGTGTTACAAAATAGTTCCTTTTGTTGCAGCACTGTTCTTGTCCCTGCATGTTTCATCATAGTACTGAGAGATTTATGGTAACATTTCTGATAAATAAGGATGTCTGAGGGCTGGGGTATGGGGGTGGCGGGTGAGAGGACAGTGGGTGTGGGGTTGTGGTGACAGGGAAATAAAAAAACTCTTAACAAAAAATGTAAGATTAATTACACTAACTGCAAAACTTAAGGATGTGATTTGTTTGCTGTCTGACAAAATTAAAATAAACATCAAGTCATATTAAAGTTGAAATTCTATTCTGTAAGTTGATCACCACTAAAAGAGAAAATTACCTCTTTCTGGAATCTGTTCAGTTACCATGAGTGCTATAAAGTCCCCATTTTTTTATCATCTCTCTAACAGTCAGGTGAAATRTGCTGCTTCTCCTTCTTGCTCCTGTCCTGCCTGTAGTCTGAAGGTTAGGTAGCTTTTTTGTGAGCTATAATTACCTTTTGAYCTTTTTTAATAGATCATAGACAAGTTCTCTAAGCTGAATGGTAGAGCAAAAATCAGGAGTTTTATCCTTATTTTTATTTCTATAACATAATTTATTTCATGCCATAGTTGACAATACATTTTTCCACCTTTTAAAACAAAAAAAAAACCCAAACCAAAAAACTATGTCAGGAGTTCTTGAAGTAACTAACTATGATGATTGAGTGTATTCTATTCTGTTTTCAAAATAAAAGCTTGGTTTCTGCTTATGTGGAGTTTATTAAAATTTTAGKAAATATAATGGCTCTAAAAGTGGTACATGTGCATCCCTTGAAATATTAACAGAATGTGGTTGACCAGTAACACTAAGAAATTTCTTTGTCATAACTGGAATWCATTTTACATGAAGCTATTATAATTAAGTATTATTATAGCTGACTTAGACTTTATGTACTGATGATTTTGTTTCTCTAATATTGTGATAAGATCATGTATTTAATTTGAAGTAATTCTTGAGAGGCTTATGTTTTAATAACCAAAAAAAATAGAGATGAAGTTACACGATTCTCTGACATAAGAAGTGGCATATAATTTAAAATTAACTGACTTTTAGAAAAAAAAAATTAAAAGTTATAAATTTATACATTTATTTTTAACTATTTGCTTGTAATAATGTATTGTCTGTAGCTTGAGTAGATKATCTTATTTCTCAGAGAACATAACTCAAAGAAATTAAAGGCAACATAGAATAAATTCCTTCAAAGAATTAAGCAATGGCATCAGTTAAAAAGATTTCCTCCTGGATGCAAAATCTTGCTCTTCCCAAATTCATATTTAGGAGCAAAGGAGGAGATTAACTCACTGTAGTATCTCAAGCCTACAAGAGAGTTACAATARTTTGTTTCACAGGAAATCTTCACATTTCAGAAAGCAATTCCTAATAGACAATATGAAAGTCATTTTAACTGTGCATTATCTATTTACTTTAACATTATGTGTGACAATCCATTCTTAAAGGGTGGGTCGTAATCTTATGTCAATGGGAAGATCAAAATAACTTATTAAGTTTAAATTTTATAAAAGTTAAAAAGTCGGACACTGCCTTTTATTTAGCCAGATGTTCACAATCCAAAGAATAAAAAGGGGAAAGTTATTTTTCATTAAGTTTTTCTATGTGTGTATACATACCGTAATCAGGTGTGGAAAAAAAYTAGTTCATTTAATCTGAACAAATGGCAGCAAACCAAATACATTTATTTTAGGTCTTTTAGACAAAATTATTAGACTATATTGTTAGCTGGTATATGTGCAAGTTGCTTTTAAAGGCAGAAATATTTACAGTTCTGTTAAATAGTGATTTTTTTTTCTTCCTCCTTGGCTGTCACATATTCGTATTTAAGTTGTCTTCATTGGCTTTCTAAATCATAGGGAGGACAGTTTTATCTGTCAGAGATATAATTTACTGATTTCCCTTGCGAAAGAAAAAAACTATGCTGAATTTAGATAAAGTGGTGGGRTTTTTAAAATGTCATATTTAACCAGTTTATCTGTTGGGTGTTTGAAGTGATGTATATAGTCCAGAATGGATGGTAATGATCATTAGTGGCTGAATTCTKCATTTGAGAGACACTGCATCCCGTAGAAACCATTTGTCTCCAAGCACTGCTGTCTGACACATCTTTGTGGACTGGTTCATTAAGTGATTCATCTATTTTTCTGTTGTTCTAGAACTCTATGCTTAATTGCAATAATGATATATCAACATACATGTATTTTTTATTATATTAATATTGTAGCCCTATACTATGGAATGTCACTATTGACCTGTATTTTGCCGTAGCAGAATCATTTCTAATTTTCATATTTAATCATTTGAGTGAGCTATGAATGTAATATCTAGCACTTTGGAAAACACTTTCAAATGTTGTCTGGCTAGATAATCTTTTGTGTATCCCTAACCCTTAGCTAGACTCCGCTTTTAGCTTTACAGTGGTATTGCTCTACACTCATGAGTGGACAGTAAATGTAATATTTGACTTAAGGCTACAACTTGTACTTGTGATGTTCCACTAAAAAAGAAAAAAGAAATAATAAAAATAATAAAAATTCTTACCAGCTTAAAAATAAATATAAAACAAATGAAGAAAAGTCAGTCCATATGCCTGAAAGCTGAAGGGAATTCTGAGAAGTTCATGTGCTTATTTTTGAGTTTAACTTGTGCCCTTGCTGAGGTACACCAACCTACAATCAGCTTCTGTTCAGGTGGTGTTTGTGAATATGGAAAAGAAGGAGAGGACATCAATTTGTTTAGGATAGATCAACTGCACATCACTGTGCTGTCTGTCAAATTCTGTTGTGTCTCCTACCTTTTCTTAAAGCCACATATTACCAAAAGAAGTCACAAAGGAAATTTTTGACAGTGTAGGAAGATTCTGATAAAGGATATCCAAGATTTGACAATGCTGACATTTAGGATTAACTATGGACACTCAGCAAAATGTCCTGGTGACAAAAAAGAGAATGCATTCAGAGGTCTTTTGCTGGCCTGGTACAACAGAATTRTAAAGACCTCTCTTGTGGTGAGTTCTTAGACTTTTGACAATTTGAATTTTCAGATGAATGAGGAAAGACATATTACCTTTGCTATAACTTCACTAAACAAATACAGTTTCCACAATCTCATAATATGGAAACATTACATTCTGAGTAAATGTTGTAAGAAACATAAAAAATGTTTAATCATTTTGACTCAATAYTATGAAGAATTCTCTACCATGAAGATTGTGCTTCTAGAACAGGTTGCCTAAAGAGGTGGATACCCCATCCCAGGAAAGGTTCAAGACCAGGTTGGATGGGATTTTGAGTACCTCARTCTAGTGGAAGGTGTCCCTGACCAAGGCATAGGGATTGGAACTAGATGACCTTTAAAGTCCCTTATAACCCAAACTATTCCAAGATTCTATGATGCTCTGATTTCTTTTAGCTGAATGGCTTTATTGGTCAGCCTGAAAGCCCTACAGTGGTGAAACATAATGATGAATGAGCTGTTCTAAGGAAGGAAAAAAAGATYGAAAACCATTCAAGGAGAAAAGATTTCTAAGTAAATCTGTTAAGTAATCTATAGTTTATGTAGTGAAAAAATAGGAAAATTGGTTTGTTTGGATTTTTTTTACTTTGCACTTTGTTTTCAATATTTTTTTTTATGTGTGTGTCTGTGTGTGTGTGTGAGGGGGTGCTACATGGATCTGAGCAACAAAAGTAGGATTCATCCTGCACTCAACATTACCTAAGTCCTCCTTATTTTCAGCGTGAAAAAATACATGATCTCCAAAATTAATATAAATGYCACCCTCAAATATATGTCAAAGTAGACATCTTCACAGCTTGAATTCTCCTCCCCTGTGGGCCTCTGCTGACTACATAGGGAATTAATTTTTAAATGGTTAAACTTAATTCCAAGGAATCCTACCTCTAGRCTCTTTGCACACAGTCCAGTGATATGTTGTTACTGAAACCCAAGTACCCTCAATATTGGTTACTAGCTGAGATTTTACAATTTGTCTCTAGATATCTGAAGTTGTAGTTAAACTTTGAAGTCTCCCTGGATAGCTCTCTTGGAAATAAATTCCCAGTGTCATGAAAAATGATTGAAAGAAAAAAAAAGAATTTGAATCTTAATTTACTCAAACCCAGAACGTCYTATTAACCACTGCTCTTGAAAAGTGCAAATTTAAAAGCAACAAGAATGATGCTAAGAATAGCATGCAGCATGGTGTTTAGCACTGAAATGACTGCTGCTGTCATTTGAAGCAGACATGATAAACTGACTAATTCTGACTGCACACTTTTCATTAAGGTTTGTAATATATCCTTCTATTCAGAAATATAGGACTACTTCTTTCTTCCTTGCCTGGTGTTGCTTTGGCTTGCTTTTTCTCCCTTTCTTCTTCCCCTCTTGTCTCTTGGGTCAGATGAAATTTAGATTCAGGTACTGCTTTTATACTTGTGCAAATTGCTAGTAATGTTTGCTGTTTCTTTTCTCATTGGAAAAGTATGTGATTCATAGCATTACAGATCTTATTGACACWGGAATGATGAAAAAATTATTTTGTAAGTAATTGAAAGAATACAACTATAACTTTTTAGAAGTGTTTTCTAGAAAATCCTTATATAAAGAGAGTGTTTTGAAGAAGCCTTTAATATACAAAAACTGACAACCATTTGGATAAAAGTGATTAGCATGGATTCTAGCTCCCACTTCTGTCACTTTTTTAAAGTGAGAYTAGTGTGATATGTATTATAATCAATTTGAAATGATCAGACATCATTTCTCACCAATTTGCATGCCAATACTTTGAYAGAATAACAAACTATATCTGACGTAAACAGAGACATATAAAGTAAAAGAGAATTAACAACTTKTACTCTGAAGACAGAATGTACAGTTATGRAGYCACAAATAAAATGACAGACTGTGACATGCTAATTGTTAACTATCTCTTTCTAGTTAAACACAAGCAATGCTAAAAGATGGCTGGTAGTTTCCAGCTGACATTTCCATTTCATGCTTCATATTTTGTTTTCTGCTCCATCCACAGATTGTTTCTAACCAAGCTGTAACTTTTCAGTTGTGAGCSCTTGTGAGAGAGTAGTGGAGAAGMAGAATAGCATATTCCACTAATGAAAAATGGATGAATAATTTTCTAGAGCTCAAGCTTTTCAGAGGGAATGACTGACTGACTTTTGGAGAAAAGTTATGTCTTTCATTTTTGTATMATAATTTTAATGCAACCCATAGATTAAAAATAAAACACATTAAAACTATAGAATCAAAACTTTGCTACTAATGACAGAAAAAGTTTCATAGTACAGATGACTGAAGAGATAAACAAATCTTATTTGCAAATCTTTATACATGTAGTATATATGTATATATTGATAAATATATGAATTTCTTTTTTTCTGGATTTGATTTATGAATGTCAAACAACATATGTATGCAGAAATAATCTAAAATGGCAGTAATAATTTAGAATAAATATATACTTGCATAATTTAGAATAAATATATGCTTGTTTTTACCCCTTACCGTTCATGTGCCTTAAAATGTGTTTATTCCCAAAGCTCTTTGACCCTATAACAAAATGTCTTTCACTTTTAAATGAAGGTAATTCCAA
>NW_026623384.1:359041-366490 GCF_030028575.1 Malurus melanocephalus | reverse complement strand
CCATGGGTTTCTCTACAATTGTCTGCATGTAGGACCAGTGTTTAAAATCTGGGAGAACTTGTTAGCAGAAGTCCTACTCATTGGAGTAAAAAACAGAGAATGGTCTCAAATTTCCTTTTGGGCTGCACACGCATCCATATTGTCCCTCAAAAAATCCAGGGCAATAARGAGACAAGATATCAAAGAATGATTAAGGGGCACTAAGCATATGTACCAATACAATGTTTTCTTTCAAAAAAAAGGTGTCTATGAAAGCCACAAGGAATCCTACGAACTATTGCCCAGCAATTTCATAAGATTTCTTTTTCATCCAAATCTTCCTCTAAGGTATGTGATATAGTAGTGCTACTAATATTACATTAATGCTTAATTTGAAATGGAAACACTGAGAAAATCATCCTTGAAGCAAAGGAAAGGAAAAAAAATGTCTATAGAAAATTACAGAATGATATTTTACCAAACTAAGGATTATGAGAGCAAAGGTTAAAAAGCTATCCTTAACTGATAGGTGAACACTTATGATAATTAAATTGCTTCAAATGTCTACAAGAAATTCTTTTTAATGGGATGTATTTCCTTTACAGAGATAAACTGGAAGCACTGTTGAAGAGAATTAAATATACTTTGACATGATACCTGAAATATCACTACAATAATCTGCAAAATTACACTGTAAAAAAAGTGGCAATTATTTAACTAATATTTATCTCTGGTGAATTTAAAGTATTCATCTAATTACACCTAATTTTACACCTAAAATTATTTATRAAAAATAGTTTTAGAAGTGAAATATTATAAAGGATGGCTAAACAAAAAGTCTACATGATACATGCAGCAGAAGTTCTATGGATTGAAAATTCTTCAGTGCTTTGAAAAAACTTAAAGTTTATATATTTTAGTTTCTTAAATACTCTATTGAGAAAAAAAAAAATCAAAACTGCAGTCCATGTTATCAGTTATGATCCTTCATCTGGCTTCATCTCATCACTAATAAAATCTAATGCCCTGAGGGAAATAACACTTCACAAATACGAAGCTGTCCAGCTCTGAAATATTAACCTGTAGCTCTCAAAATCTCTACATCTAAAATTAAATGATTACATTTAAAGTCTCTCAGTCTTTATTTTTTTTTTTTTTAAGGAAGAAACAAGGTATTTTCTTTCATTTTCTCTGAAAAGACAACACTGACTATGTTTAATATGTCTACTTAGACCTTGCAGAACCAGAGAAAGTTGATCATTAATGTTTACTAAATGCTGCAATRGCTAATAAACTGATCTCTTGTTAATTTAATTGCTTGATGTGGACAAACAAGACTATTTTCTCTATTTTTTTTGTTTGTTTTTTGGGGTTTTTTATGTTTTGTTTTGTTTTGTTTGGTTTTTGGGTTTTGTGGTTGTTTTTTTTTTTTTTTTCCCAAAAGTTTATCAGGTATTTGGAATTTAGGTTGAGAGAAGTATTTCTAGACATGACTCTCCTCAGTCAAAGTTGTTTTTATCAGTCTGTTATTTCAATGAGACTCTGGTTGTCTTTCATGGGGACAAATCAAAACCAAAAAAAAACTCAAAACAACAAATAAAAACAACCAACCCTCCTCCCCCAAACAATGTCCACCTTTTTTTTTTCAGATTCATAATACTAATTATTTTTTTCTTTAATATCAAATAGTCTTTAGGGACAGACAGGAAACTTTCATTTGATTTTGCCAAATTGTGTGTAGTTTACTTGTGCGTTTACATGAAACTACCTCGGCAAATTAAAAATCCTCTTCATTTAAGTATGATATGATGCTTTTTGCAAGACTCAAGAAATAAAGTTTGGGTTGTATCATGATCCTCCATAACTTTTAATTTTAGACCTTTTCTTCTTCTCTTTAAAATTCTTGTACCATTACGTACATCTCGTCTTTCTAGTTTTAAGGCCTCTTATTTATACAGAATTGGTTGTGTCATAATTGGAGTTTACAGTTCTTTTTCTCCTTATTTTCCTTTATTTTAATCCTTTATAGAGACCTCTGTCTTTGCTGGTTTCAACTTCCATTTTGTTATTACATTTTACCAGACATTTACCACACTGTGTGTGGTCTGGCTGGTTTAGAACAGTTATATTAGCAGTATTTATATAAATGAATGCATGAACAAATGTATTTATTCCTGAGTGGCCCATTCCTTATTCTGGACATAAAACAAAACAAACAAAAAAAAAATTAATAGACAGCTTTACTTCCAAAGAATAATTTTGAGRTAAATTTCATCAATGACAAAATTTATTTCAAATTCCATTTACCTATGTCCAGATCTGTCAGTAAATGTCTAAAAATAATTTAAACCAACTATTTCAATGGCAAAAATTTTAACTCCTATTATTCATTATTATTTTTTTTTGCATCTATCAATGATAAATTAATAATGTTTAAATTCATGCCATTGTGTTTCTAATTTGGAAAAATCACATTTATCCATGTACACAAAATAAGAGGATCCGTAATAGTTGCTGGGCAGGTAGATAAGTTTATTTACAGACAACTAAATAATTTACAAAGAAAAAGTTAATAAAAGCTATGAGAGCAGAGGGGGAAAAAAAAAAAAAAAACCCACTTATATGGAGGTGCAGTATCTGTGTCCAGTGATTAGGAATCTGGTAAAAAAACCCCAAAGTAGCAAAAACAACCATATACTTCTTTCTGTAGCTTTTAGCATACATTAAAAAATTAAAATTGAAAATGAAATCTTGCAGAAAATAAGACTGCAGAAAATATTTTTCTCATTCAACATCCCATGACATTTTTTGTATTTATCAGATAAAATAGGCATAAAATTGAGTTTGAATCTGAATCTCTTCATGCTGAATAAATCTCTCTCCAACACCACAGAAAAAAAAAAACCCAATATACTTGCAACGAAATCAATAAAGTGATCTTAACATAAAAATTATCAAACATAAAAAGGTAAAAAGTATTGCAGTGTTATACTCTTATATAGAGAGAATATAATCCTTGTACAACTCTATATTTTATTTATTTGGTTTTATTTTGCATCCATAAATTGCAATAAAGTATTCTAAGCAATACCATACATGAAGAAAAGAACAAGAAAATGGAATTGTGAAGGCTGAGTGGTCCAAATGTAAAACCCCAGGGGTAATAATAATTACACAGTCACACTACCTCTTGAAATAACACTAAGTTTTTCTTTGGAGCAATTGTAGATCCCATACAGTGAGTAGAAGGAGGTCACGAGGTGAAAGTTTTATATGAGTTTTGGTATCTGAGTACATGAAGGTYAGTCAAAGAATTACCTGAAGATGTGTCTGCTCAGAGGATTGTGTCCCTAATATTCATCCTGCTTTGCATACAGGTCACAGATTCTACATTACAATAGAATCTGAGAAAAGAAACATTATTAGCCTGAGGACTAGAATAGCTACCAGCAGCTAAATCTTCTAACTTCCTTTATTAATGAAATTCTGAGTCACTTGGTAAAAAAAAAAGAAAAGTCTATCTTCTTCCAGCACCACAGAAGCTGGATGACATGAACAAATGCATTCTGAGGCTACAGAAGAAATTGAGAGCTTGTCCCGATGAGATGATAAGGATCTATCTACATGCAATTAAAGCATAGACATTTACATGTTGAATTGATAAAGCATTGTCATACACTCAGCAGCAAATTCAGGGAATATGAATGAAGAACCTCTGTGAGTTTGCTAGCTTGGCTTTTTTTTTTTTTTTTTTTTTTTTTTTTTTTTTTTTTTTTTTTTTCTTCCTTCTTTCTTTGCTGGAAAAACCTTCAAACTTCTAAACTTATTGCCCGGGGATTAGATGAGTGTATATATATGCAAATAGAAGAAAAGCTTGTTCAGAAATAAATTCTGTGGTGAACTCTTCACCTCATTGATAGCTCTCCACAACACCTCTGTTCTGGAATTTCCATGTATTTAATTGCAATTCGACCTCATTTAGATTGCAAAGATTCCTGAAAAGTCACAAAGTCAATACACAAATATGGAGAGACGCAAAAGTATCGCCACAGAGCAAGAAACATCTCTTTTGTTTGCCATATGAAGTGACTGCATATATGCCAGTACCAATGCAGAAAATTCAGCACAGCACTATTGTCACAGCCTAGTTTGTCCMAGGGACTGAAACCCCCTGTCAGAAGGCACAGCGTTTGTGCAGCCAMGTGGTTCCCTTCTGCATGGCTAAGATTAAGACATTTATGTAATTTTTATACTTACATCATCAGATATACTATTAGATTAAAAAGGTTCCATAAACACTTTCACATCTTTGCATTAAGATTGAAGTCTGAGAACTTTTTTCTCCTAGGTACTTCTTGAGGATAAAATTCTTCTGAATATTTTCAGTGGGGCACAGAATTAATCAGTAAACAAAAAACAGAGCATTTCTTTTATAACAAAGTTTTGYACTTTTATTTTTGCTGGATCCATTAGTTTCCAAGGAAACTACACTAGCTATGGCATATTTTATAATTAAATTAAAAATTAAAAAGGTTCAGTTAGCACAATTTTGAATTTGAATTGCACAGTTTTTTTATTGCTTTCATAAGAAAATCTTTCACAGATTCACAGAATCTTAGAAAACACAGATTGCTTTAATAAATTACCCCACCACAAGGGAATCCTTTGYTGTAATATTTTATAAAAAGTATTCTTATGCTATGGTGTCTTTTTTTTACCAATTATAACCATAAATGTGAAGATAATTAGGAAGTGGGGCTAAAAAAAAGAGGAAAAAAGGAGGACTTGAAAATATATTGTAAAAAAACCTGTTTGGACTACTTACTGTAGACCTCTAAAACCTAAAACTGTTTGAGAGGGATTTGAATGACAGTCATCTGACACCTGATGGAATTCTTTACAAGAAATCCACATACTTTCTGGTCAATACATACACACCTGCCAAAAATCTTACCTAATACTCAACTTCTAAACAGTTTAGAAGAAAGTTCCAGCTATCATAAAAGTGATATTCCAAAAGTGAGCGAGACAGACACAACACAAATAAAAGTACTAATTTAAAGTAGGACCTGATGAATAAAATCAGGTGCATACTCTGCACCATTTAGAAAAGCTTGCACTTCTTGGCATTAAAGATCACATTTTTGAACCCTCCTTTATGCAACATTTTTTTTTTTCTGTTAGATAAAACTACCTACAACAGAGATGAGGATGTCAGTTTGATCCTCTTTAGCTGTCATGAAGATTTTCCCTCGTCAAAGGAGTTGAAGAAAAATTACCTACTGTTAAAGCTTTTCATCGGACAACTAAATTTGTCATGGATATTGAAGTTTTTGTCATGTTTGTCCTTTGAAACAAYGACTATTTCTCTTGAATGTATCCCTGACTGTGAATCCCCTCTAATGATTAAAATATTTTTTTAATGAAGAAGATCCTTAAGTTTCACATATTACAATCATCTTGTTGGAACTTCCTCTGATCAAGGGCTCGTGTCCCTTTAATCCCTTAACTGGGCAAACTTCACATTTGTAAAGTAAACATTCCCAACTTACTCAAAAGAGAAAGGTGAAATGTCCTTTCTATAGATATGGAGAAACTGGTCCAGGAATTTGTGGGTGATAGGTCTTGCTCCCCACCAGTATGGACCAGCATCTCAGCTAGCAGTAAGCATTCTTTAGCTTGAGAAAGAAGATATAGAAAGTACAAACCACGGGATATCACGTGGTTTTGCCTGCRGGACCACAGGATCTTGGGAGGTGGGTGGGAAACCTACCTTGACCCTGGAGATACAGAGACTTGAATGGCAAAGMAAAACAGTTGGAAATGGGTGCTCTTCCAGGAAAGTTGCTGCTCCAGTTTCCAGTGGTCAGTTTCCCAGAACGTTTGGAAGGGCTGATTTTGCCACTGATCCTGTGGAAAGAAATGCTAATCTGTTTCTACAAGAAAAAAGGGGAAAATGCTTGAGTWGTACCAAGGGGCCCTGCCTCTTGTGAGGCAGTGAGGTGGAGGATAGGGACAACCAGGACTATCAGGTCTTAAACCCAGATGGGTTAATAACTAATATTCAGTTGCTCTCTCACTCCTCTTCACCTCTTCTTTTCTTCCCCTGATGTGATRGGGAAGGAGAATCAGAAAAGAGGTAAAAGACTCATGGGTTGAGATAAGGATACTTGAATAATTTAAATTAATTAAAATAATACATCATCAACAACAACATTTGTCATTCTTTTGTATTACTGTTATTGCTACTACTCATAATAACAACAACAATAGCAATAAMAGCAAGAATAATGTGAGTCAGAGAGGAATAAAACCCAAGAAAACAAAGTGATTCACAATACAATTGCTCACCCCCCGTACCCAGCCAGTCTCCAAGCAGCAATTGGCAGCCCCCAGCCAACTTCCCACAGTTTATAGACTGAATACAACACTCTGATATGGAATACCCCTTTGGCCAGCTCAGGTCAATTCTTCTGACCATGTTCTCCATCACAGTTTCTGGTGCCCCTGCTCACTTGCAGAGCGTGAGTACCTGAAATGTCYATGACTTAGGATAAGCATGATTTAGTGACAACAAAAACAGTGGTGTGTCAACATCATCCTCATGCTGAATCCAAAATAGCACTGTACTGGCTACTAAGAAGAAAATTATTTCTATCCCAGCTTAAACAAAGCTAGAAGAAATTGATATAAATTTATAATTTCATTTTCTAACATAAAAGCCCAAATAATTGGGATTACAGTATCAGTGCAGGAGAACAAATAGAAAAGTCCTCAAATTTTAGTAGTGTATAGACACAGGATTTAAAACAAACAGGCAAACAAACAGCAAAGCCAGTACAAGCATTAAGTAATAGAGGATTTATGGCTTTGGCAGCTTTTTTGTCAGCCTTAGTAAATTATTTTATTCTTTGGCTAGTAATCAAGAAATACTGTCTACTGCAACMTGCAAAATATTGGAACCTGAATATAAAATGCCACAATCAATGTAACTAAACAAAAGTGAAGTCCAGAACAATTGATATGAGTCAATACAAACACAACACAAACACACACTTGTTCTTTATATAGCAGCTGATCAGATCAGTCAGACACAATAGATTTGTTTGGAACACATTCATTTTTAGCTGCTAAGATTCTCTTTTATTTTAGGATGATTTTCTTCACAGCCTTGSTCATTTGAATATTTTATGTACCTTCCAATAATTCTGTAAGTTAGCATGATTTTTACAGGTATCATACATTTCCAAACTCAACACAGCTGACTCCTTATTGTCAACACAGTTTACACATTGCTATCAAACTTTTTATTCCCCACCTGCCTAGGGTTAAGGACCTAATCTGTTAAATTTAAGCAAACAGATTTTTCTTTTCCTTTTCTTTTTCTTTTTCTTTTTCTTTTTCTTTTTCTTTTTCTTTTTCTTTTTCTTTTTCTTTTTCTTTTTCTTTTTCTTTTTCTTTTTCTTTTTC
>NW_026623384.1:339499-358931 GCF_030028575.1 Malurus melanocephalus | reverse complement strand
TCCTTTCCTTTCCTTTCCTTTCCTTTCCTTTCCTTTCCTTTCCTTTCCTTTCCTTTCCTTTCCTTTCCTTTCCTTTCCTTTCCCTTTCCTTTTTCTGCAGACATTTAAAGGCACCTTCCCCCTTCTATGTGGTGGATAAGCTTTATGAAGTTTAATTTTGGCAGCACTGTTATTAAATATTATATAGCATGTACTCTTGCCCATAATATTTGCTGCAGTTAATAGAGTTAATGTGTGTGAATCAAAAAGATGATGTATGCTTCAGTAAGAAAGAAGACCATTGGTTTTAATTAATGTTTTACTGGCCAGAAACATGATTCRGGCCATGAGGAAGAGAAATAATTTCAATTTTAAACAATAGAAAGAGAAAATCAGAAGAAGAGGGGAAAAAATAGCTAAGCACTTAAGTGACCCACTTATCAATTGTGGGAACCTGAGGCTGTAGGCTAATAGCTCCCTTAGCTGGCTGCTATTTCTAAGCTTAGGGGTACAGAATAAAATAATTTTTGCCATTGACAGGGATATTTAGTTGCAATTTTTAATCTCTCTTTCTCAGTTCTRTCCCTAGTCTGTGCATACAGATGCATCTCATGTTTTTCATGTGTAATGGGATAAATCTGAAAAATCTCATAAGTTCATGTTACATGATGTTCTTGTTCACAAAACAGAATGATTCTTTCTGTTAATTCTCTGGTTTCAAAGAATTAATTGATTTCTAACTAAAATAACAACATGCAACAGTGAAAGCTATTAGTAACAGGGAATCCAGTATAAATTAAATTTCTGGTGGTTTACCTGGAGCAGCAAAGAAAATTTGGACTCGGTAACGTCACATGTTAACAGTACTCAAGTTARGTAGTTTTCTTGGGCTCTAGATATCAACATAATAATATTCCAGAATCTTTCATGCTCTTTTTCCATAATATGTGAACATCTTCTATGTTAGCAAAAATATTTGTGGAACATTTGATTTTGTTACAGAAGATAAATGAGGAGAGCATATTTCTGTTACAGTGACATTAAATGACAAGTTGTATTCTGGAAGCAGCTATTTTCTCCCTGGTTTTGGTGTAGAGAAATAGGTACCTTAATATGCAAGTCAATCCATCTGCTTTAGAGGTTTATTTCAGGATGAACTGAGTCACAACTTGTAAATGCCTAAATCTCCTCAAATGTAGATGCAGATCACTGAAATAATCTGACAGTTTTCAGAAAAAAGAACGTTTCAGACAGCCATAGTTAAGACGAGACTAAATTATTTAGTTTGATAAACACAATAAATTAAATTTCATCAGGATGAAGAGAAAAAAAAACCCAAACCAACCATGCTAACCAAAAAAAAAAAAAAAAAAAAAAAAAAAAAAAAAAAAAAGGTAAAGTCTAGCCAGAGGTTCCTGGAAACAAATTATAAGCACTGCTATCTCATTCCAGTCCACCAAACTCTATGCCACATACTCCCAATGAGACAACTGTCCCTCTCTCAAACATTCATATATTTTACTTGGATATTGTGAATGTTAAATGTGATTGAGAATATAGCCCAAAGGATGAAAAAGCCCAATATTTAATATCAAAACTCATTTCAAATCTTGAATTGATTTTCTATGAAGACTTGAGTGCTTGGAGTTTGATATTAAATTCTGTCTCAATCTAGTTAGACAGATCATTATTTATTCAATGAAGTTTGGTAATCAAAAGTTAAGTCAACATAATCATATGGAGAATGAAAGAGAATACAGTTATTTTAAAACTTGGAAACTATTCAATACTCCTAATTTGAGACAAGCAGCAAAACCCCACAAATATGCAAAAAATTACTCTGTTGGAATTGAATCTGATACTATCCAATGTCATAATAATGGTCTGAAGTCACAGTTTGTTTAACTGCATCTGCTACTGGCAAAAAAAATGAAAGTGCACAATTAGTAAAGTAAACACTTGTTGAATTCCAATCAGTAAAGCATTTTATTGCATATTGYTTCTGAAATTAAGATGTTTTTTATCTATTTGAGTTGTCTGTTTGTTGACTTGTTTTTTGGTGTGGTTTTATTTGTATMTTTATTTTTTGAGGGAAAACCCTAAATACAAACAACCCTAAACCCAGTACTTCCAAAGAATTTTCCTATAAGTATACTTTCTCCTTTATTTCAGTCATTTTGCAATATTTTGTTTTGCATAAGCAAACAGTACCACTCTGTACTGTTTATAAAATATTTTCTTATGTTATCCCAAACCTCATTCAGACAATTTTCTGTAATTAATTTCCTTCAAGTTTAGCCCAAATGTTTTASCTATCTGGCTACCTATTGATATTTTATTGTGTATCAACATTCCAGATGCTATATTCCAAAAATAAAATGAGGAAGTAAATATTTGTTTCTGGTTTTCTTTTCCTTGGTCCTAATTTTTACTGAATTTATATAATCACTTATATCAGCATCTTAAATAAGATTAAAAAAAATGCAGACAGGAAAAAGCCTCACAGTGAATCACATAAYGCCTTCATGAATATATACTGATGTACAATGAGAGTAGAAGAAATGCCACCTTGTCATTTAAAGAGAGTTTAAACTTAAAATGGACAGATTTTCATGTAATAAAGCTATTCAGAAATAAAGTAATGGCGAGTCTTTTMATCCTCCTTCTCTCAGATATACAAACTCATGTGAGTGTCAGACCTATATTGTTTAGCTTGTTTTGATTGATTGTCAATATCATTGCCAAGAAAAGGCCAGAAGTTTCTTCTGTCCCCAAACTTCTATAGTGGGAACTAAATACTGAATGTTATCTAAGCTTTTTAACTATTACAACCTGTTACAGGTATCAGTATCATGATCTGAAATATTTCTTTATACTCACTGTGAAAGATTTGCCAGTGTCCTCAACTGCCAGTTTTAGCCTAGGGGGCTGCCAAAATGCTATTTTTTTCATAGAAATTTGTTGCAATAGTTTTTGCTGTGTATCAACAGATTTTGCACTGTARCGAAAGAATGATCCTAGCAGAATTTCTGCTGATCTTAGACCACTTCTTTTTCTTTCCTCTGKATCATTACAATTGAAAGAAGACAGCACTGACATTTTTAATAACATTTTTTTTTTCTTTCCTGAGAAGTGAGCGCATCTGGGAGTTGACTTTTTACTTTCTTTGAAAATCTGCAATCTATAATTTTATGAGCAGGGGATAGAACTAGGAATAAAAATAACTCCCCTTTTCAACTCCCATCAAGAACAGAAAATGGGAAATTTAATCATCTTGAACAGAGTGCTAAAACAAGATGTGGTTTGATTGAGACTCCCTAGAATCCCCTTTTTATGATATATATTAGAATTAAATTCACCTTAATTTTACAAGAGGGACATTATTTGACAAAGAGGCATGAAGCATGCTGAAATTATCTCTCTTTTGGGTCTCATCATTTTGATCACTTTTGCGATGTAAACAGAAGGCTCATCTAAATTTTTTCTCTGCTGCTTAAATGCTAGGAAAAAAAAAAAAAAAAAAAAAAAAAAAAAAAAAATGAAACCCCAAAACCTCACAAACTTTTTATAACCTTTTTTCGTAGTTACTTGTGGTTCAAAGCCAAAACATACAAATCCAAAACATTTTCTTCAAAATTAGCCAAACACCAAATATTTGCAAATTATTTCATTAATAGGTCACTTTTGACAACAATAACAACTACAACTTCATGTAATATGTCTTTATATTGAAAATACAGTGCAATTTAAAAATGCAGTTAATATCTCACACATAGCAGATACACTATAGATTATATTATAAAATTAATGATACTCTGTATGGCTAATTATGTGCATAGCACTGGACATGTCCTGATTTTTGTTTCCTTTTTTTTTTGTGTTCTTATTACATTTCTCTCCGCTTGGATTAACATTATTGTAGCTATATACCTCTTGAAATATGTCATCACATAGACCATACAGAACTATAATAGATTTTTACTTTAGAGAAAGTAAAAGAYAGGAGTATGTGCTCTGAGGACAATGTAAATGTGAACAATAAATATATTGTTTTCACGCTGTTTTTCCATTTTTTGTAAATTGTCCCTGTTGCACACAATCTCATAAACCACCTTTATGTTATTAAAATATGTAATGTCAATATTCTTAGCCTGAAAAAAGATGCTTCTTTTTTTTCAGTTGGAAGAATCCTGTAGTGTTTCATTTTCAGTATTTTCCATTTCCAGATCAAACCATTTTCCATCCAGATCAAACCATTTTCCTAAGAGTAGGCAGAAATTCCTTCTAAGGTCTATATATACCAAAGTTCAACCTCATGATGGACAATTCAGTGCTCAAACACCCACCTATGCATCAGCAAGTGATGACCCCAGAGTTTTGCAACACCTAGATACTCCTGATCATTTAATATCCAAGGTGAATTGTCTATGAACCAAATGCAGCAAACTTCCTGGAATTCATTTTATGGGGATTGCCAKCTATCACAGCAGATACTGCAAAGTTATGATGAATGTCAAATCCTTAATATAGTTATTTTGGAGTTCTTACCATCATAARAGTGGAGGAGGGCATTTGTATTTTTTTGCTTTGTTGAGCAGGGGTTTTTTACACATTGTTTTTTTGCTGTTAAGTGCAGTTATATCTTTTGCTTGCAAACATRTTCTAGATTTACAGAAGACCCCTTTATTCTGCAGAAATATGACTTTTTTTCTCAAAAGATTGGAAAAAGTTTAAAATTTAATTTTGTGAGTCTATCTTGACTTTTTTTAACAACTTARCATTCTGCCAACTTCCAATTCAACTTCATTTCCCCACAGAATTAGAAAAAATGCTCTTTATCCTCAAGACAGTCATCAATGAAAGTAACCCTTTAAAAGAAGTCACTTTTTCAAAATTCAAGTGTTCATAGTCAGTACAGAATTGGCTCCTTCCTTTAACTGTTCTAAGCTAATAAATGGCATATTCCATTTTTAGACTGTCTACTACTGTTGATATTGCAGAAGGTGGCCAGTAAAGAGTAGATTTTATGTGGGATACATCAAAAAAAAGCCATAAATATTTTAAATTGTTATTTCAGGATCCTCTTTATAGCCAATGTATAGAAATAAGGGTATAAGGGCAAGGATTCTTTGACTTACTTTAGATGTCTTTGGGGTCATGTCCAAGAAATATTTTTTCCCCCGGCATTTATAAAGGGATTTAAGAGTGAAGATGTTCATGTGGTAGACATCACTTCCTACAAGAGTAGAATCCCATGAAGAATTCCTGTGTAAAAACAGTTCTGTTGTTGGCTATTCCATGGCTACTGAACATTTACTGATGCACAGGTTTCATAATTGAGAATACAGCAGAAATGATGCATTTTAGGAAACAGAAGAGGTTTTAAAGATAACTGGAATGAATCAGTACTTAAACTAAAGATCTCTGCTAAATGCAAAGTTATAGTTGAAACCACATGGCTATATTAATATTACATTATATTATTATANAATGGGAATGCCATAAAAGAATATTGAAAATACTCTTTTCATTAATGTATTGTACTTGTGCTCAAAACCCCCCAGGTTTATGTGCACTCCAGATCCCATTTTTCCTTCTTTCCTTCAGGCTTTTATTTACTTCTCATGACCACTTTCCACCAACTCAGACAGTTCTGAGAAAGGAGAGAATAAGAAAAAAATATTATGTCAAACCAAGAGTTGAAAGAGCAGCATCAATACACTTGGTAAAATAGTAAGTAGTAGAATAAATGTAGAATTTCAGAGGAAAGCCTAGTTTAAAAAAAAAACAAAAAACAAACTTATTTAAATTGGGAAAATTTCATAGAAATTGCAGAAAAAAAATAGCTTTATATTGATTCACTTACATTTTTAATATCATACTTCTAATGGCATTGATCTCATCRAAATCAATGAGAGGCTTTTTAAATCAAAATAAAAGGAAATGTGTTACTTTCTATTCCTTTTTGCACTGTACCCACCCTGATCTTTTTTGATGGTTTATTCCAAGCCTTCTGAAATAACTTTTAAAAATATCTGTCTTTTGTTGTTTTTTTTGTTTTGTTTTGTTTTGTTTTGTTTTTGTTTTTGTTTTTTTGTTTTTTTGTTTTTTTGTTTTTTTGTTTTTTTTTGTTGGATAGTTAGGGTGTAAGAAAAGAGGAGGAAGAAATTTCAAACCAAATTTATTCTCTCATGCAAATTAATTAGTTCTGGGTTATACAGTAGGAGAATACTAATAATTTMTTTTAAATACAAAGCATGTAATAGAATCCTAATATCACAAATCTTGCTTAGGTGCACATTTTATTAAAASAATCTTTTGAGCAGAAAATTTATGAAAGAATAAGATGTTAATGTATTTTGCAACGTACTTTATAAACATTTAGTTGGCTAGCAAAAAAGAAATTAAACATTTCTTGCAAAATGTAACAAAAGTAATTGAATTGCTATTGKTTTTAATTCTCTGAAGAGATACTGCTAGTTCACTTATAATAAAAGATAAACAAGAGTAGATGGTTTAAACATCTTAGGTGAGATGTTAAAATCTTTGAAAGCTTTGCATTAMTTAGGAAAAGTTAAATAAAACTTGAAACAAATAAGGAAAAGCAGCCAGTAGTCTGTATTATTATTTACAAGTTTTGTTTTTCATTGCATTTTTGTTTCAAATGAATATTCATTCTTCATTTATCGTTGATAGCAAGAATGTTTTGCTTTATTTTATTATCTTTCTCCATGTAAAATGTCATCTCCTTCAAAGTTCAGAGTTTCTCTTTACCAATTTAATAAAATCCTAATGTCAGTGATCCATGACTTTTAGGTCAGAGAATGATTGATGACTGCCTGCAGGCATAATAATGTCATTGCCTGAAATAAAAATATAATTCATCTAGTGTGAAATACAGATTGACTTTTAAAGTCTCTGAAGTGTCACATGGATGCTTTATCCACTGCAAATGCTAACTGCTAATTATTATTCATGTTTTTCACAGTTAATACTCAAAGCAATTTATTAGATTCCTTCATGCTGTTGCTACATACTACTATATCCATCAGTGGAGTTCAGSCTTCACCAAGAGAGTCCTAATTTGTATGTTTATTTCTTACATCATCAACTTCAAAAAGCAACTTGGGGAGTTACTATTTACTGTCAGTCCACCAGAAAATGCCGATATCCCAGAGTAGCAGAGGCAAATRCCATAAAATCAGTAATGTTACAGTTCAACAAACATAAACATGATTTATGTCAGCATTGTCATTCTTTCCTTTTATCCAAATAAGCTACACAGTGTCTCTGTTTAAACAGATTTTACRTGATGTCTGATCATAGGTCCACCTGGTTCTACCAAAAAAACCAAACCAAAACAACAACAGAAAAGCAGAATCTGTGATTAAATATGTATATATGTATATATGTATGCAAATAAACATATATGGCACTTAGCAAACATAAGAAAGASAAGAAATAATTTCACAGATGTTGAGTAATAATTTACAGGTGGGGAGAAACTTGTTAATTAATTTTTAAAAATGTACATTTCTCAATCTATAAGTCTGTATGAATTTTATAAAAAGTGAAAGAATTCTGAAAAGAAAATCTGCACGGGAAGAGCCAGGAAGACAGTTTTACTGCAGAAATTCATTTCAGTATATTCAATCCASAAACAATATTGAAATGTTGCTGTTCAACTCAGCTGTAAAGAGATTTGATCTCATTTCCCCCCTTTGTGGTATTTCTACAACTTTTTTTAAGAGAAACAAGAAATTTATCTCTGCAACAATTTTTTTACAACCTGTCTGTAATTTGATAGCATTACAAAAACCAATTTAAATCACTCTATTTGAGAAATGGTTTTCTACCTTGCAATTAAATAAATAAATGAATAGCAACATTTTTAATAAGCAGAGGAACCTCCTGTTTACAAAAGGGACTCATAAAGAAGTTTGCATTGTGAAATTAAATTTCCATGCCTACATAGTAAAGACGCTGTGAGATATTTTTTGTAGGAAGAAACTGAATATAAGTAGGAAAAAAATACAGCAAAATATAATGCATATGCAAGCATTTGCAGGTAGATTATTGAGTATTTTGACAGTCATTTTTTCTTGTCATTATTACTGAAAAGATTATGTGAAAATGGAAAATATTTTCGGGAAGAGTAAGAACATTTGTAAGCTATGTGTTTGAACAAATTTGAATATTGAAAAGTAACAAAGAGCAATTCTAAGCAGTAGAAAAGCCTAGTTATCTGATAACTTAATATCCACAACATTATTTTTACACACAAGGGGAGTAGGTAAGYCCTCATTATTGGAGATCTGGGACTTTGTCCACTGGTATAAGGATTGGTGAGCAGTGCAGTTTGAAAAAATATCCTTCATCATCATCTATGATATCCACAAGGCACTGGCTAAGGCAGGGCTTGAGGAGATGTACAATATTTATCATCATCTTTTAGTACATATASGAGTTTTTCTGTATGCAGCCTGTTATTTATTTGCATATGCATAAGTGTCATAAATATATTGTCTTAAAACTTGTCATCTTAAGCTAATTTATCCATCTATTTTCTACCATTTTATTTGCAATTATATATACTTATTGACCATGGGATTCATCTCAGCTAATACTAAACATTATTTACCAACWGTATTAATTAGGAGTTAGACACCAGATACAAAATGAAAGCAACTCAAACRTACTACCCAGATGAATCAAACCTTGAGTACATTTCCTTAGTTCCAACTAAATAATCTACTTGGCATGATCAGGAAAATGAACCAAAACAAAAAAGCAGTAGATGAACTTTGTCTCACAGGTGTTCCTAACTTTGCATTATAGGAACATATTTGGGTCAGTTCACAGGGCAATAAAAACAATTGAACAGAGATATCAGGAAAGTCCAAAAGTTTGTTTTGCAGCTGTGTGATTTAGCAAGGCTGTGGTCAATTTATTCCAACAGTCTACTTTAGAAAGCAATAACAGATTTTTAAAAATAGCCTCTGAAAAGAGCAGGCAGAGACACCTTGGGCATCTGATGCTGTGTAGGAAGCTGATATCGAGGCTGAACTTTTATATGAACATCCAGGACMTGGCAAGTTTTCTGATCAGAGAGAATGTCTCATTCCCCTGCATCCAGAGACAGATAGGAAGTGCTGGGCCTCTGACGTGTTTGAGTTGGGGGTGGGGTGAATAGAAATTCTAGAAGTGAAATTTTTTCCACCTACTGGCTTCATCCTGCTGAGTAAAGAGATTCCAGATTGTATGTCAGTGAGCCATGTATCTGTGACTTTTGTCAACCTCACTTGTAGCTGGCTCCATCGTYACACCTGAGCATGAGCTAGCCGCTGCAAGATCCAGAAAATTAAGGTTAGGGTTATTATGGATAGAGTCTGCAGAGAAAAARAGACAAAACTAGTATTCTTTATGTGTACATTTCTTTACAGAATTGTCCTCTGGGTGCCCCTGTTCTTTCTAGCCTTGGTGTAAAGTGAACACAAGTAATTAGCTCTGTCATTCCTTTCTCTCTCCTGCAAAAATTATTGTCAAGTCAGGTAATAATACAAGAGCAAATGTTCATTTTGGTATCTGAATGTCTAGAAGCACAAACATCAAATTAACCTTGCTCTTCCAAGAATCTTCTAACAATACCATTCCCCACAACATGTGATCACAAATCTGCATCACTTCTAGCACAAGAATTATAGACATGTCAATGATAGCATTAATAAAACTATGTATAGATTTCATGTTTTCTGTCAGCAGAGATAAAGATATTAGTCTCAAATTGGACTTCTAATATTTAAACAAAAAAAAAAAATTAATCACTAAGTTAATTCATTGCACTGAAAATACAAAGTAAGTATAAGTGAAGTTTCTTTCCTCCGCAGAAAGCCTTTGCATAAAAATCTCAAAATAGTAGTTTAACAGGCAGCATGGAACAATTGATTATTATATTTTTAATAATTTTCAGGTAATGCATTGCATTCAGTAGTCAAAATGTCATGTGGTTTAGATGTGAAAACCACAAACTATCCTCTGCCTATTTGCCTAAATGTTCCCTTTATTCTGCATCATCCCTCATGTGTTATCAATACATAGATCTGTGAGCTGTCTAGAGCTAAAAGGAATGTCACTGGTTTAAGAGTAAGTCAATACAGTAACTTGAAGACTACATCATGTCTCTGCATCACAGTAGAACTGTGAAATCAAGAACTGGACTGGAACACAGAAATTTTTTGTAGATATGTTCCAAAGCATTTCTAAAACCTTTGCATTTAGAATTTTGATTCTAATTTTTTAAAATAAGAACATATATTTGCATGTGTGGTTTTATATATGTGTATATATATATATATAACAAACTTTCTAATGCAGAAATATGAAACTGAATTGCATCAGTTTATTAAGGCTAAACTTAACAATGATAACAATACAAAGGTTTTCAATTTATAAATACTTATTGAAATACTTTCAGTGTCCATAAAAGTACACTCCATGGTTATAATTTTCTCTGGACAATAATAGGCAGTTATTCCAGTGGTCTATGAATTACAGTCTTTTCTCAGCTCTGACATTTCTAGCAGATCTCACTGAAGCCTTGATACACCCGATATCCAGTTTCTTTTCAATGTAATTTCAAGTAAAATAACTCCCATGCATTGGTTGAAAATTAATCAACCTGTAGGTTGCACATTTGTCAACACTGAACACACTTTCAAGACAGGGAGGTCACAAAATCTGTTTTTATGGACTACAAATAACATTTCTGCTCTATATTTACCTTCTCATAAAAAATGTTTTAAAATGTCAGCTCTCTCAACATGACATAGAATAATCATTTTATTCTTGTAATCAAGCATGAAACAAATGACATGAAAAAGGCTTGATACAAACATAAAAATATTATAAAGTAATGAAAAACTGTGATCTTCCAGTTTCAGGAATAGGAACTTGCTCAGAGYAACTGTGGATCAAGGACTGTTTTCTTCTTGTTTCACTTGTTTTCAGCTTTTCAGTCTGATGCAAGTTATTTCTTCCTCAGGTAATCTGAGCTGCCCAGGATCGGTGCAGCTGTAAACTTGTAGCTGTGTTAACACAGTTCTGTGTTTGAGTCAATAAGTCCTGCTGAGAATGAAAGACTGTGGAGAATAATGCAGTTTCAGAAAAAAAAAAAAAAAAAAAAAAAAAAAAAAAAAAAAAAAAAAAAAAAGATAAAAAATCCACTATTGCTAATAATTACTCCGTTTTTAATAAATAAAAAATACAATCTTCAGTCAGATGCAATCTCATTAAAGAATTAGTGAAATTCTTTTTAAAATTCTTTGCTAAGTAGGTTTTGTCAGTGAGAAAATTATATGGAAGTTTGATTTAGCAGCTATAAATGTCATTAAACAAATATGCATTTTTCAGACTTAATTACACATTACAATATCAAGCAGTCGAAAACCCAAGAGATAATAAAGTGTAACTGTCACTACCAAGAGTSTAATATCATCTTAATAATTTAAAACAGATTGGATATAAGAAATTACAGTCAAGAAATAAGAATTTGTAAGTGGGCTAAATCATGTATGCTGCCAAATGATGAAATTACTTTTCTGAAAACACGACAAATCTATTTCTAAGTATTTCTATCTTAGGATCAACACCCCTCTTCTGAGTAACAAAATTCACTTTAATTATTCTGAAGCATATGAATGACTCACCATTTTTTATACAAGTATTTTTTGCTTATTTTTAAAATCTATTCACACTTCTCCAAAAGTCTACATTTGTAGAAGAAAGCCCAGACAATTAAAGAAAAATGTCAAGTGAATCATGGTGAAATCTCCAGTATGTATCACTCCAAAAGGATAAGTTCTCTCTTAATTCTACTAAGTCTTACGCTTGCACATCCCACCTTTAGCAAATACCACTTAACTGAATATAAACGGAGTGTATGTGAATTGAATATTTGAAATTATCTGAAAGAATGTTTGCCCCAAATTGGTTGTGTTAAAAGGGAATCCCTGAGTGCAATTAAATAGTAACTGATGAGAGACAGACTTTTGAAGCAAAGAAGGAAACAGCTGGAAGAGTAAACTTATGAAAACATAAAAAATACTCAACAGAGGGGAAGGGAGAAGCCTTGTAGCGAAAGCAGCAGCAGTCAGACCTTGTTTGACACTAAAGACATCACCATGTGACATCACCATGTGACATCACCATGTGACATCACCATGTGGCATCATAGCTACTGCGTGGTCTGGGCACAGAAGCCTCCTCAAAGGCTGCCTTGAGCTGCTGCGCTGCATCAATTTGGGTGGCACTGCAGGGTGCAACACACAGGGAGCAACACCTCAGATGTGTGTTTTTCCTCACGGGACACTTGATGATCAGTGAGTGCCYTTGAAGGTCATGGGGAGCAGGACAGGTACAGGCAGAACTCTTCACCAGAAGCCATGTGCATACCTTGCATTCCCAGGGAAGGAGCTTGTGGGTATCCTACAGGGCCTATGAGAAAAGGGATATGTATGTAAATGTGTGTGTGGGAGGGTGTTGGCAGAAGGAAATAGGAACATTTTTGAACTATTTATAAAAATATTCAGTTTTTATTAAAATTTAGTTTACCTGATCTGTTGCCGATATTTATCTTGATCATGTAGTTCACTCATTGACGGTTGATTGCATGTTAATAAGCCAATGAAGCACTTCAATAATATTTGTTTTGTGTGTTTTGAATGTGAGCTAAAGAGTTCCACCTTGGAAAAATCCTGTCATAAAATAGATTATCATTATACAACACTTGCTAGTGAACTACCAGTACTACATACAGCTACAAAATAAAAAAAAAATAAAAATAATAAAAAAAAAAAAAATACACTGGTCATGCTACGATGCCACAGAGTGTGTTTCATTTACCTTAAACAACTTTGACAGGGAAAAACTGGAAAAATAAAATTTCTCTTATAAAATAAGCACATATTACGTAATCCAAGCTCAACATCTCAAATCTGGTATATTTAATATCAACAAAACTTGCTAAAAATGCATCTGTGTAAAATCTGAAGAACAAGTTTGGGCAATTTGCCAGCCTTCAACGATGAACACATAATTACAGCATCCCATAGTCTACCAGTTGACTTAATTGGCTCTTAATTGACATAGGGTTTGCCAAAAAAAAAGAGATTTCTATTCACAGATCATTATACCAAGGATGTTAAACATTGTACTGAATGACTCATTATGGCTTGTGCTGGTAATGTAAGAGAAAGCTAAACAGGAAGAATTGCTGAGACTGATGTATTCAGGTCGTTCAGGAAATCAGTGACATGCCTTGTGTCACCATGGAATTACGCAGGTTCTAGAGAGCCACTTTCTAGCTCTGAGTTAATTCCAGAAATACTCACAGCGTCAGCTTTTGAGATATGAACATTTCCAAGAAAACTTTCCACCTTATATTTTCATTTATCAGACAGGCCTTTAGGAAAGATAAATACCTTTGGACATACTGCAAATTTTAACCTAGGGATCAGTTTTGCAGTAGGACCTGGTAAGTAAAGTACTTAGTTCTTTCTGGAATCCAAGTTTAAACATACAAACAATGCAAATGTAAAACAMATTTTCAATGCATAAAAAAATCTTTCACATGAAATCTTTTCATGGAATGCAATAAAGCACAGTGGTTTGGTGAAAAAAATTCCTCTTCAGAAATCTCAGATCTCTTGCAAAAGAATTAATGTCCAGAATAGGAGAAAAATATTTTAAAGTGGATTAAATATTTGAAAGAATTTTTTTTTTTTTTTTTTTTTTTTTTTTTTTTTTTTTTTTTTTTTTTTTTTTTTTTTTTTTTTTTCATTTCACCCTCAACAAGCTGCAAGTCTCCAAAGAGGAATTTGTTTTGTATGTGTGCACTCAGAAATACACTCATAATCATGAAGACATTGAGATGTGCCTCCTTTCTCCTCTCTTACTGCCATCAAATTTTTTTCTCCTCCTTATGTCTTTGAGAGTTACGTTCTTTCTCTCATTCTCAGTGATTGCTGGAGAAGGGTTCCTTTGTTTACTTGAGGGTCTATTTTGGCAATACATTTAAATATAGTTCTGCAATGGCATTGCACCTCCCTCACAAGCACACAAAGTGAATTTGTCAAGGGTTGCTTGCAGCTTTGGGGGAAAGGAGAATCACATACGGCAGCCAACCTACTGCAGTGTCTCTGAGAAATTGATCTTGTTCTGCTGTGTCAGAATAAGACTTTGATGATAATGACATTTTCAGCTGCAGACAAAATCCTTTTTAATTTATTTGAAGGGAAATAGGCTGAAATGATTTTCTATTCCAGGATGTGCTTTACAGCTTGACTTACTTTTCAGGACTAATTCACAGTTCAGGGGCAGGTGTGGAGTTCCACCCAACATGACCCAGAAAAAAAAMCAAAATGAAGCATTCCAAAGAGTTTGAGTTTTTAATTATTCATTGAATGCTTTTCCTTAAAAAGCATATCCTTGAGTCCCTTACATGAGAACAAAATTAGGGAGGGTAACAGAAATGTTGTAGAATGAACTGACAAACTTAAGGAAACTGTGAGATATAGATGAGGCAGAAGGGAATAGAATTCACTTAAAACCTGCAAATTATTTTAATTTCTCCCAYGCCTGTCATATATTGATGGTGTCATAATGTTCAGTTCTATGGCAGCGTAACCGTAATATTGTTTTTTTCCCTACTGATTTTTTGGTTTTGTCATTATTTTCAAACAGGCARCTGTATGCTGTCTTAGTAGAGGATTTCCATAATGCCCTAAGGTCCAAAGTCATCTCCAAATACTTAATCCTGTTTCAAAGCATCAGCTAATTTTTCCTTTACATTAAAAAGTGCTTAAGTATCTAAAATTACTGGTATGCAACACCAATCGATTAAGAATAGGAACTTTCTCCAGTGTAATACCTGAAAGAACTAGGTGATTTATCTTGCAAAAAGTTTTTGTCAGTTTCATGAAAACCTGGGAGTTTGGAGAGGTGAATCTGTTTCTGATTCTCTAGACAGCTATTCCTGTGCAATTATTATTTTCAAGATTTAAAAGTGACATTAAAAAGGTATTATGTGCTTAAGTTTATCTTTTTAAATCCTTTTTTCTGACATCAGCATTCGAGCCCTGCACATGCAATATGCCCATGGAAGACTGGTGAGAAGTAATTTAAAGACATTTTTTACAAAGATTTACAAATTAAAAAAAAAAAAAGGAAAAAAGTACCAGAGGAACAACAAATATATCAGTGTTATGCAATGAATGAAAAGCAATTCTGTAATGATTCATTGAAGTTCTTGCCCCCAGGAGAACCTGGGGATTCTGTTGGAACAGGTATCGCTAGGGCACTTTCCTTCTCACCTTGTCGGAAGGCAAAGGAGAGCTTGTACAGTCAGCTTTCTCCATGTTATATTTGCTCTTTTAGTGTAGTCAGAGAAGTAGAAAATATGCATCTACCTGAGCAACACATCATCCAGCCCATGGTTGAAGTCTGTGTGGTATCAATAACCTTTTTATTTCTCAAGTATCTATTCAGTCTGTCTGGAGTTGCTAGAGGGGCTCACGCATATCAAAACAATCTGCATTTTCTTACACTGTGGCCCAGTTTCAGTGGGGACAGTCCAGCARAATGTACAAGATGCCTCAAAAGAAATAAAGTACATTATGAATCAACAAACTGGTAGTCTGTGCACACCAGATGCTTAACTATTATTATTTAGATATTTTTGCTCCTCATTTGAGAAAAAGTCATGCAGATAAAAGGAAACTTTCTAACTGGAAGCAAAGCTATGATCAAAATTTGGATCTTTGAAATTTCTCTGCAAAAATGGTGTGGATTTTGTTCCTTATTCAGAGATAAGACTTGCAAATTTATCATGGYATTTAGAGGTTAATTATTATTGGAMTGAAAATAATGAATGCTCMGAGATYGRTTTAACATATTTATGTAAACAAGTGTCATAAAAATACAATTTCATAAACCTTATGTATTCATAAAACCACAGTTTTGTTTTTGTGTCTTTGTATGCATGCATCTTGGAGGTGTAGATAGGGGTTTCCAAACAGATATAAATACAGATGTAAACTAGATACAGACATAGATATATTGTTTTTAAAAAATGGAGTTTAAAAACCCACATACAAAGCACTAGCTTCTGAGATGGCTGAAACCAGTTCCCTCTCTTTTCTAAGACAGCAATAGGCACCACCCCTTGAAACAATCATGAGAGCAGCACCTGAGAAATTCTGAAACTAAGACTTTCAAATAGATGGCTAACTCATTGTTAATGTTTAYCTATGGTAATTAAACTCTAAAGGGAAAAAAAGGCAAGTAATTTCCTATTTATGCCAGAGAGACAAGGCTCATAAGAAGAAACTGCCTTTCAGATTAAAGAACCTAGCAAAACAAAAACAAACCAAAACAGAAACAAGCAACCAACCAAGTAAAGACCAAAAAACCACAAACCAACTAACCAACCAAACACAAAATTAAAAAATCCCCACCAACCACTCACAACTAAAAAATCCCACAACTTTGAGCAAGGTCTTAAGTACCCAAAAGAACTGAAAAGAAACATYACTGATCATCAGTGATCACTCTTACTTCAAAGATGTTGATAGATTCCCTAACACTAATAAGATTTCCCTTATACAAGTTTTAATAACCCCTGCTTGAAAAATATTCAATACACTTGCTCCACTTTGACTTGTGTACTTTAGCTCATAAGGTCACAGCAGCCCTCTTATCAGCCAACAGCAGAGCTGCAGCAGTAATGGGMGATGTCATCTTAGATTAATGCAAGTGAAAATTGCCTGCAATTTTTYATGCTTCTGTCTCTTGTGTGCACTTTAAAGTTTCATTTTTATCTCAGAATATGCTTGGTCACACCACTCCTAATACTTCAGGAAAATATTTGAACGCATCTTTAGCAATGATTATGATCTTTAGTAATAATTATTTCTCTATTTTTTTTTTTTAAATCAAAGGGGAATGAGTCCCAGCAATTACGTGTGGATCAGTGTCAATATATAAGCTTTCACCTAAATTTACTCTAAAAATGCACTTATATTTCAGTTTCACTCTCTATCTTARACACTGACTCCCTTGACAAAGTATCAGTCAAAAATATGGAATTCTCCTACTCTAACAGGGGAGCAATCAGAACCTTTTTGATATCCTGATCGTTCATAGAGTAGATAATTTTGAATTATGCATGATTCTGGTATACTTTWTTTTACTGTAACTTGAATGTCATATCTTTGCATTGTTAGAAGTTTGTATTTCAGTGTCAGAAAAAAATAAACATGCTTCTTTTYCCAACTTGATTAGACTACACAGACAGCAAGAAGCCCCATATACATGGGCTTTTATATGGATACATAGGTATCCATAGGGATACATAGATTTACATAGAGTAAAAATGCTGAAATTAATTTAGCACCTTTTTTTAAAAAAATTTAGAAAAAAAAAGAGACATATAGGAAGTATAGAAAAGTATAAAAATTGTGTTTCTTTTTTCTCAATATTTTAAAATGAATTATCTCTCTACAACTGTAGGGTTTTTTCATCTTCAATACTATAAATGGAATTAAAGTGAAGAGGTCTTTCTGAAGTTCAAACAATATTATTTTTCCCCCTCTGTCTTTTGTAAATAAAAAATTAAACTGAAAAATCTTTAACATAGGGAAAAAAACCACATTAAAACCCACATTATGATCTTGATTTGACTCAAGTTTGAGGAGGCACTATTCTGCTCTGATTAAAAACTTTTTTCCATATAAAAGGATCATTATTTCCAGAAAACTATTTTTTTTTTGTATTTTATATGGTGAAATGTAAAATAAAAGATACTCAGAAACATTCCTGAGACATACCTGTTTCAGACCAAAAAGTTTGCACAGTAATCACAACCAACTTTTGTCCATGTCATATCTCATTAAAAAGAACTTTGTGTACARCTGTGGAGGACAACCGTGTCGAGCCTAACACGTTCTGAAGGCAACATAGTTGGAGGCAATGACAATTTAGCATGGAAGTTGCTATTAAATTGCATATATTATTCATATTTTTAGCATAATTTGCATGTAGAAAGCAAGAAGTATAAAAACGAGATAGACAATATGAAGAATATCACAGTAAGCAAGTTCAAATTGTTTGATGCAATCACAGTCATAGAAACACTAGATTTTATTTAAATTACATACACATTTAAAGAAGATATTTTTGCAATTTTAAAGAAAAACTATCAACAAGAAGGAAAAAGAGAGACAAGAGAAGAGTCCCAAGTTTGTGCAAAGAAAGAAGACAAGTCRGTATCTCCAAATAGAAAAATTATTAAGGAACATGTTTTAATGTTCATAAAGWCATATCTAAATACTTTGACATTTGTTTGGATGATGCATTTATTGTACATACAATCTAAGAAAAATAAGCTTATGCCTTCATCAAGATATTAACCAACAAAGCAAAATCTGGGTAAGTCCACATCAAAATTCTGGCTTACACAACTGTCTGGCACATTTGAAACTGTTGTAATCTCCCATGTAGAAAAGTACAATACTATTTAACATTAGTTATCACAAAAAAAAACAACAAAAAAACAAAAAACAAACAAAAAAAAAACTCTACTCTTCAGTAAATTACAGAATCTATTTTCAAAAATCCGAAAAGGAAATTCAAAATAAATGCTGAGTTTTTTATATTTCTGGACAACATATGAGAATTTATCTGTAGGATCAAGAACAAATTAAAGTAGATCCAACACCAGGCACCTGATCATAGATGACAACAATTACTCTCAGACAATGCAGGAGTCTGGTTGACTGAGAAGATTCCAGCAGATAATAAAGATAAATGAATGATTTTTACCATGTTATTGTTTCAAATTTTGATAAGAGCGATATAATGTAGAGTGAGGAGTCTACTTGAGGTGGCTGGATACATGTTCACATCAKAACATGAGTGTAAATAGACTAATAAATAAAGCAGTTTGTACCAGTTTAATACAGATGTGTTTTATCCACAAGCAAAAAGATTTTAAAACTAAAACCCTAAACAAAACACACCATATCATAAATCCTGTCTCAAATTACAGTAGTATCAACCAAAGCTCGAATTCTTCTGGTTTTGATTGTGATAGTTTATTTTATTCATAGTAGTTCTTATTGTGTTCTTTTGGATTTGTGACCAAAACTGTGATAAAAACATGAGAATGTTTTAGCTATTTCTGAACAGTACTTACAGAGTTTCAAGTTTTTTCGTGCTTCTTCACACTGCCACACTATCAAGGACTGTGGGGGATACACAAGAGGCTGAAAAGGGACACAGCCAGGACAGSTGACCTCAGCTGACCAAAGAAATGTCCCATGGCATAGGATATGRTGCCCAACAATAAAAGTTGGGGGAAGAAAGAGGAAGGAGGGTCACTTGGAGTGATGATATTTGT
>NW_026623384.1:294756-339210 GCF_030028575.1 Malurus melanocephalus | reverse complement strand
AAATTATCAAAAGATAGCATTTAACTTCCAAATTATCATCAGTTTCATAAAATCACATAAAAATTATATTCTCCATTTAAATTATATTTTTATGTACTTTCCTGAATGGAACAGACCAAGTAAAGATGCTGCYAGTATGTTCGGAGTATGGTAAAGGAAAACATGTAAACACAGSCATTAGTGGACAACAAAGAACCAACAGAGACCTTTTAAAATTACCCTAATATTAAGAACAAGTTATTGTCTCCTGATTGTAATTTGCACCTTCTCAGATACAAAGCTAATCACCAGATAATTGCAAATCCATAAAATCACACATCATTAGTTTCACTATTCATGGAACTACTTAGTTAAAAAATGCAAAGTTCTTTCTAGCAGGAAATAAAGATAGTTTAATGTAAAATAATGTTCATATTGTTTATTTCAGTACCTTTTTYATTAAACCCTTATAATTTTCCAGTCAGTCAACAGGCACATAGAAAAAGTTCATTTTGAGATTATATGAGTCAGAGAGTTTTACCTGTTTTGCAATAGAATTGTTTGTAACGTCATATTCTCCTGTTAAGTAAAAACTTTTAAAATACATTTTGTTTTGAGAGAATAATTTTTGGCTTGTCTGTGTGAAAAATGTACAGGAAATTTTAAAATGTGTATAACTGTGTCACCTTTGCTGGTTTTTTTTTCTGATTTGTGTTCAGCTTATTATTAACTCTGCTATTAGTGAGTAAACTCATGTATAGTAATGAACCTACCAGACCTTTTTTTCTGAATACATTTTTTCAGTGCATTACGCTTTCCAAAGACTTAGCAGGTTTGCACATCAAAGCTTTTTCTTGCAGACCCCTAAGGGACTTATTTCTCCATAGTAACACTAGACCCTACAGTATAATGCTTGATTTATTTTTCTATCAACCATTGTTCCATACCTACACACTCTTTTCTATTTGTTACTGTCTAGAGGATWCAGCGCTGACCCTGCCTGCTCAGTGTGCAGGGACTCATGCCTGCGAGCACTAAGGCTTTGTAAGACTTATCCCTGTGCCTTTACTTGTCATATCAGCAGCTTCATCTGCAGAAATGCATTCTGACTGAGTAAGCCTGAGGTAGACAATGCTTAATTCTCCATTACAAAATCTTCCTGGAAGAAGAGAGAGATTCAGCTGCAGGGCATCCATCCTGTCAGCACCCTATTATCCTAACACACCATTTACTCTGCTACTGGTTTTAAGCTGGCCTTATTCAGTCTGATTATCATGTTAGAGCCTTGTCCTGGATCAGTGTACACAGCCTATTTTTATTCAGCTGCTATTCTGAGAATCCAGGTATTTKTCTTTCTTGTACCTCCGTATTGTACCTTCACCACCTATGAACAGATGGAGTTCAGAAGATTTACAGTACTGGAAGTAGATGTTGCAAAGTCAGAATATGAGCTAGTTTTATGCTGGGAAGGAAAACAAATAAACCAAGGAGAAACAGCTGTTAAAATTAATTTTAAAATATATAGTTTCTGGATTTTACTCTCCCATTACTGACAGAATGGATCCGTGGTTTGCTCTGATATGCAGCACAGKCATATATAACAGATATCTGTGTGATGGATCACAAAGATCACATAACATTTATCATTTTCTTCCCCACACTTTTAATCCCCCAGGGCTTCTGGCACCTTAYAGTAACATTAGCACTCCAAAAAAAAGTGATCACAGGCTCCAGAATCAATATCTAGCACACAGAAATAAGGAGAGAATTGTGATTGTTAACAAACTTTAATTTATTAAGCATACCCCCAATTTTTTCTAAGGGTTTCAAGGAATACTTGTGGAAGAAATCTGTTTTTCAGAACTTCAAAAGGATTCTGACTGCATCCAGCTGAAGATGAGGGTGTTTACAAAGTGTTTGCAAAACATAGTGAGGTTTCAAAAGAAACAACAGAAGAAATATATAAATAGAAAGTCAATAAAAGTCTGGAATATTACAGTGATTTGAAAATTGCAGATTTGAATTTCTAATTACTTTTTTTCTATTCAGTAACTTTGTCGAGTGGTCAAGTTTATTCTTCTTAAATTCATAGAAATATAATTGTCTTGCATCTGCTCTCTCCTTTTTTTCCATCTTTAAAACAGTGTACAGAATCATGTTAATTCTAGAGAACAGATAAGAGAGAACATATTTTCAAATCACATTTTTTTAAAAAAATTATAGGGTATTGAAGACAATTTAAACTAGTTAAAAGAATGAAAAAAATGGTTTCAGAGAGTAAACCTTATGTCATTCTGGCTACTGCTATTAATCATATATCGAAAAGAAACTGTTCATCTGATTCAGACATACAGATCTGTATGTTCTTAAAAGTTATATAAGTAAATATATATTAAAAAAAAAAAAAAACAAAACTGCATTCTGAATTGACTTTTTATTGTGTGACTCTTACTATTTTACAATCTTGGAAAAAACATCAACATGAAGCTTTACACTGTTACCCAGGCCTAGCTCATCAGTGTTCTTATGCCATCAAGGGTTAATGGTTATGTTTCACTGTTTGAGGAAGGCACTGAGAACATCCTCATAAAAAATTTGCATGATTAGGTCCTTACAACCAGCAGACCTGTAAATTAGCACKGCAAATAGGCTTTGTGCAGAGAGTGTCAATCTGTAGAGCAGGTATGATCGTGAATGCCCAAGCATGCCCTGTGCATTATTATGAAACTGAGTTTCCTAACAGTGAACCTCTCTTTAGCCAACAGATACAATAACCTTGAGGTGACCTTTTCTATTTTTTCTCACTATTGTTATACTCTGCTGATCAATAACATCAAATGATGATTAGTCTCAAGTGACCAGCAATTCCCACTATGTGATTCTACATATTTCAATATGAAGTAGTGGAAGGTATTTTAATAGGCTAAAGTACAGAAGTAACAAAAGAAATTATTCCTGTAACAAAAAACACAGTTACTGTGAGGTGTTCTTGAGAGATTGAGTAGATTTGTGTTTATTTTTTWWWAAAAAATAAATAAATCCAGATATTTAGGCACTTTGATTATTCAATATTAAGCAATTCTATAGAGTGAGACTGTTCACTGAAGTGGGAGAACAGAACACTAATGGGTAAGCCGATTCTGCAAGTGAAAAAAAAAAATTGATACCAACATCACAGAAACAGAGTTCAGGTTTTTGTTTAGGGTTTTCCAGCAGTAGTAGATGATTCAGTATTAGAAGCATGCAGTATTTTTTACTCCCACCATCATAGTCATCATGTTTGATTAGTCAAAGGTGGAGAATAGTTTCTCACAGGGAAGGTCCTTCCATGGAATTTCAGAAATAAAGTGAATCTATTCTCAAGAACAATTCTGGAGTCTTACACCAAAGAGAGACAAAAATGTGTTTTTTTTCGTTTGTAGTTTCTGTATGTCAAAAAGATTTAAACTGCAGAATGAAAAGATAATGCACAATAAGCTTGAGTTAAAATTGGGGGGAAAAAAGTCATGATCATGAGAAAATCCATCCACAATGAAAAAAGTGTTTGGTGGCACTTTTTCTTTGGAACTGCAGTTCTTATTTAATATCTGTCTTTWGTCATTAAAGTACAATTAGAAGAGTAAAAGTCAATGCTGTTGACACTCCAAGTTTATTTGAAGAGGATATCCTGTGCTTAAGCTACAGACTGGTTTGTCTCCACAGACCATTCAAATTAGCAATATACTTTGTCAACAGGGAAGACAAACCTTGAAAGTAGTTACGGGAGGGAAKTGATCCTGACAATTTATAGTCAGGAGATTTTTATTATCCTCCAGTGTTTTAAAAATAGAATTAATAATCCATAAAATGATCATTTTTTCATTGTGTCTCTGTACTTATAATATTAAGAGATGCAGTGAAGACAATTTCTATCATTTATTGCATGATCTAAGTCTTAGTTTTAACGAAGTAACTGAGTCACTTCTGCTTTTGTATTATCAAGAGTATTCAGATATGTATTGCAGAAAACATTACATCCCTGCAGTTGGGACTTGTGATGGACAGGGCAAAATATTTAGTCTGGATGTTTGTTCTACATTTTATTGTCAGGATTTATCCAACACCTAACTGTAAAGGTTGTTATTATGRTGTCTAGCTAGTGAAAATTCAAACAAACAAACAAAAAACCAATGACCACGCAGTGATCAGAGAACCAAAAACAAAGTGGGAAAACAGATAGCCAAAATCAACTCCTAAGACCATTGAAGCTGAATGATGAAGTCTTTGTCTYTATTCCAAAGCCCACTATGATGATTCAGTAGAAGAAGCTGCCTCTAGGATGCCATTCAAATCACTACTGAGCAARTGCAGCACGTACTGTGATGAATCTGCAGGGAGGTTATGATATGGGACTACTTGGGATTGTACAGGATTTTTCATGGGTTTTCTAGGGAAAGGGTTAAGGGATGGGAAAGATCAGAACAGGTCAGGGAGGAACAATTTTGGAAAAAATGGAATAAGCATAAAAGCAGCCAGTATTTTTAAGCTTGYGACTGATCAGTACACTGAGCTGCCTGAGCTCTGCATGGTTTGYCCTATCTTCTTTTTGAACTTTATTTCTGCGTGAATACACTCTTTATCCTCTACGTGCATATGTGGGGARGAACTATGTCACTATTGAACATGAAGCACAAATTTCAGAAACATGTTCAGGATTTGTATGGGATAGAGCTAGTTGGCTTCTGTCAAAATCATAGCAGGGACCATTCAGACATTTTTGCAATGTCAACAAATAAGTTCCAATGCCTGGAAATGTTTGTAGCTTTATTTAATTTCTGAAATGTGCTAAGTATAATTGACTTTATAACGTATTGTGCTATGCACAATTTTCACACCTTATGACTGCTTTTCATAACGTTTTGTAGCTCATGTTACCTTTTGATTTTTAATTATTTCTTTTTGCTCTTTAAAAAAAAACAAAACAAAAAACAAACAACTTAATTTTTCTGTATTCAAAATAGAAACTTTTTATTTTTTAAAAATCTAAAAGCCAAAATAGAATTAATAACAGCTAAATATATGTCAACGTTTTAAAAGGAGATAATTATTTGTTAGAATATAGACCAGAAAAATTGTCAGGAGATAGGCTTCTGAAGCAATCATTTCTGTACTTAACTTTTTTCTAAAAAAAAACATTCTTCTTAGTAAATCTTTCATAGGTATTCATATCCATTTAATATAGAGATGTAAAAAAAAAAAAAAAAAAAAAAAAAAAGTCTTTTTTAAAATTAGATGCCTATTCTTCTATTTGTGACTAAGACTGTTTCAATAATACTTATCAGAAGAGAGCCAAGTATTTTAGTAACAGAGGATGACACAGGGAACCTTAAATAGTAACCTGCCTTAAAATAGTGTCCTTTAAAAATACTTCAGCTGAATCACAATATTGCCATTCAAGTATACTGAACAAGTGAAGTGTGTGTTTTAATGGGAACTTCGCTCACGTTTCACAGCTGGTTCACCCACATAGCAAGTGTTCAGAAAAAAAGACTGGTTTTTTTAAGTTTGGACAAGAGCCTATTCTTTATCAAAATAACCAAAGGACTTACCCACCTTTACCCAAAGAGTAATGGCTCCATATCTGTCTCACATAATAGAACTTTATTCACAAAAATGAAGGGTATCTCAGATGAGGGAACTCCATGTGTTCTTTTGAAGCTAGCCCCTTWCAGAGGYAAGAAAACAAATGTGTAAGGTTGAGGAAAGCAAATTTGTAAGGAAATTCTCATGATCATTCAGGCGCAGCATGAGGTTCTGGAAGTTTCTTGACTACTAATTGACAGCAGCTTAGAGATTGTACCATTGAAATCATCCAATWATAATTCTGTTCCGCAGTTGCCCCACAGCAGTAGTTCCCACYGACTGTCAGAGGGTGATGAACAGTGGATTAGTTGTTGGGACCCAATGAGTAGTTTTATTTTTTAAGTTCTTCACGCAAGAGAAGAGAAAGTTGTAGTTCCTATCACCGTTCCCTGGGTATCTTCTGTTTATATCCAATGGCAGTCTGACTGTAAAATGTGCATCTGTTTCTTGAGACTAGAGTTGCTCAAACCAGGCACCTAGAGACATCTGTTTTTTAAACCATGCACTATTGATTTTAGATATCTTCTGGAATTAGTTAGGGATTCATAAGAGAGGAATCGAATCTCTACAGGAAATCACCCTCACCCTTGTGGTTTTCTGATCCATAGTTTTAGCTAAAGTCTGAATTTTATTACCCTTCTGAATATTTTAGCTCAAACTTTTACACAATTCAGGGAAAAATTCAGTTCCCTGTGAGAAAAAATAAGGTGCAGACTCTCCTATTGACAGAGTGGACAAAACACATTTAAAATATATATTCAAACTTGAACATAGCACAGAACCACATCACAGTACTAGTTTGGATAAACTGAATATATTTGTCTCAAAGTCTACTCTAAAGTTGGTATGAGCATTTTGGTGCCATTTGCATAGAAGGGATAGAGATGAGAAGCTGGTCTTCATATGTCTTGAGAAACAGACAGAAATTCTGTCTTTACACACAAACAAATGTCTTAGTAGGGGTGCAAGGACATGCAAAAGGCAAGAGTATAATATTAGTCTAATTTGAACAGCRATTACCCAATTCAAACAAAACAATAATTGTTATTGGAGTTAGAGAAGTGTAAATTATCTAATTCTTACAGGAAAGCATGGTTAATAACAGAGCTAAGACTRTACTAAACATGCTGTTATGCATCCCTTTCCTTTGGCACTATATTCACTCTTTTTGGTCTTCTCTTAAGGTTCATAACTACTTTCTCCCTCAAGCAGAAAACAGAAGGGGTTTTACTGAGCTACCAGTGTTCTGATAACAGTGTTTTTCTTTGACATGAAGAGCATCCCTAGATAGCCACTATGGTGGAAAAAAAAAGGAAAAAAAAAAAAAAAAAGAGAGAGAGAAAAGAAAAAATGTTTATGGCAGCTCAGCTATAAACCATAAACCACACATACCACTACTTTTGTAGTCCACCAGCCACAAAGCTTGGGATAATGATGGGTAACCTATCATCTCCTTATTGGAGAAAATCTGTTGCTGCTTATTTGGGGTACTAAAGACATATATGTTGGAAGGTGAATAGAACACCAAAGAAAAATTATTTAATTTTTATAGTAATAATTTTGAGGGCATTTTTAATGCAGTCTTTATTAATTTGAGTGTTAGCATTATTGTGATTGGTCTAGTAAAAACTGTTTTATGTATTAGTTACAGATATTCAACCGTTTCTCCTAATCCAAATACAAACCTGTATTTCATAAAGGGATGGCATTTATTGCTCAGTGACTGCATGTGCCTGCTAAACCTCTTACCAAACATAATATTCACAGRAATAACCTCTCTGCATTCCTCCCAGGCTACCTGTCCTTGCTTCCACCTCTGTAGGCTTGCTTTGTGTGTTTGAACTTGYCCAGGATTTCCTTGTTCATCCATGCAAGCCTCCTAGCATTTTTTTTTCTAGCTTCTCCTTCACAGGTGTGCATTGSTGCTGAGCTTGGAGGAGGTGATATTTGATTATCAAATTCCATCATTTCGTGGTCACTGCAGACAAGGTTTCCCTTGAGCTTCACATTCCTCACCAGTTCCTCCTTGTTGGTGAGAACAAGGTTCAGCCCAGCATCTCTTCTCACTGGCTTCTCTGTCACTTGGAGAAGTGACAGATTATCATAGAATCATGGAATGGCTTAGGTTGAAAGGAATCTTAAAGATCATCTAGTTCCCTCCCCACTGCTCTGGGTAGGGGCATCCTCCACTGAATCAGATTGCTCAAAATCCCATCCAACCTGGCCTTAAACACTTACAGGGATGGGATATCCACAATTTACATTAGGGAAAAGTTAATTTGATTAGGAAAAAGAATTGCAATGCTGATGAGAAAGTTACATTACTATATAGGGAAACGATAGCATAAGTTAACAGCTGACGATWTTTTCCCTTACCATTTTGAACACACTGCAATATTCGCTGAATATAGCAAGGTTAAATTAACTGGCTTATCAGCTGCCAATCTACTGCTCTTGTTTAGCCAAGTTATATTCACAGTTCTATAGATGCTCATTCTCTAAAAAGCCTCAAAAGTCTTTARTTTTTTACTTGCAGATTGTAGGGCATTGAGATAAACTTATCTTCAAAGTAAAAATGTTTGCAAGTCAGTCTTGTCATTTTGTGTCAGATTGGCTGCTATATTGAAAAAAGTACTCTTTGGTTCAAATGGGTCTGGAAAAGACAGAAAACATTTGCCTGTTTTGAGCTTCCTGTCATTTTTTTCTTGGCAGCAACCTTTCCCTCATTGTCTATTTAATGTCAAATTGGGGAATGGAAGGTTTCCTGGATGTTGGAAAACACTTTCATTAGGCCAAAAAGGTTGCAAATAGAGTGAAGATTATACGTTAACATTGGACATAGAAAGTGATTCAGAGTCACTGGTGAGCAACAGATGAAATATTTGATTTAGCATAAGCAAAATTCAGTGGACATGGAGAAAGAACGGAGGTAGCTCCAAGGCTGCAGCTAGGAAGCAGTCCATRTATATTATCCAGACAAAACACTACTTGCCTGCATTATCAACACTGCTAACATCAAGCCATTTGCTAAGGTGTTAAAAATTTTACTGAGTTTTTTTTTTATCATCCCTTTAAGTATAAGGTCAGCTCATGCAGGGATAAAACTGCTATTAGTAATAAGGTTTGGGTGGGTTTTTTTGGTTGTTCTCCCCATTCCTCACCCAAAAATGGTACATACACTCAAAAGGTAAACAAGACTTTGTTGGAAGGAGTAACCCACTGAACTCACTTCTTTGGCTTTTCTTTGTGTATGGCCTAAACTGATGTTTTGCATGAAAAAATACACATTATGGGGTCATAATTGGACTTTTCTGAACAGCAATCTGCTGCATTTCACTGGCAGATTTTTCCGTCAATTATTCATGTAGGTCAYAGACACACAGAGCAATAGCTTGGAAGGGACCTCCAGAGGCARTATTGTCCAGGCTTCTGTTCAGACCAGGATATTTTGAATCTCTCCAGTGACGGAGATTACACAGGCGACCTGTCCCAGTGTTTGACCATCTTCAGGGCAAAATTTAATTTCCGTATGTTGAGTTGAAATGTCTCATATTGCAACTCATATCATTATTTCCCCTGCACCCGCTCTATAACTCAAAAAGTTCCTGGCTTTGTCTTTTGCTCTGCCATTACAGACAGCAGTGTGTCCTTGGCTCAGCCTCCTCACCACTGAACAGGACCAACTATCTCAGCTTCTCCTCATATTTCATGTGTTCCAGCTTCCTGAACATGTAGGTGACGTTTGATGGACTTGTTCCAGTGTATATAGTCTCTCTGGTATAGAGGTGCCCAAAACCTGATGCAGTATTCCAAGTTTAGACCCATATTTTACTGACAACTTCAGAAAATCAGAGAACTGTGGCAAAAGCTTAGAGCAGCATTTAATCAACATAAAACATTCTACAAAACATTAACTTAGACCATTCCACTTAGGAAACTCCAAAACCATCCTGTTTTAAGTTACTCAAAACTCCAAGAAGAGGGTATTAGAAGGAGAGAAAAGATACAGAAAAGAACAAATACAGGCTACCACCCTTGGGTTCCARTGGTGTCTCAGCTAGAATAGCATCCAAAAAAAAGCAGGGTTAAGATGTGCTCACTCATGATTCAGTTGAAGAACCATTTGGCTTTCCTRGACCCTTCCCCCAGAGGCAGGGGTGGAGCATTGTCTCTGCTGTGCCAGGGATTGGTGGCCACTGTGAGGCTGGGATGCAGGTTTGAAAGTGGGAGTAGGGTGTGCAGAGCAGGGCACTTCCTCACCGGAGCAAGGCATGACCTGCCTCTTCCCCACTCCCACACAGCCAAAATGTTTGGAACCAGCCATCCTTCCCATCTCTCACATTGAGACAGCTGTGCTTTGCTCAGGCAAAGCAAGAGCAGAAAGCAAAGAGTATTCACCAGTCCTTAGATCCTGCATTCGTCCTGCGTGGACAGTCTGGAGCTGGGTTTTGAGACAAAGAAAGCAAAAGAGGAAGAGAGAAGAAATAGAAGACAAAGTGAAAAGAGAGGGAGTGGGCCCATTCCACTCTCCTTTACAGTTCTCCTGGTGCAYRCCTCTTATGTAAACTGGACTTTTCACATTGTTTTGTTCATATATGCACAGCCAGCCCTTCCCCAGGAAGTGGAGGGGGCATAGAGAGGGTGGTCTGAGTGTGAGTCTCAAGGTGGAGMRGGAAGTTGGCTCTGAACAGCACAGCCYCACCCCTGCGAGATCCTCTATGACCATAGAGTTCCTTTCATAACAYTAAAAATGTCTGGGACAAAATGTGCTTAGGTCTGGTCCTCTACCAAAGGCTAGGTCACTCCAAAGACTTCTCTTTTCCAGGCTTAACAAATCTAATTTTCACAATCTTTCCWCACAGGAGAGATGTTCCATCCTTCMTCTTGGTGTSCCTCTTCTGAACTCACTCCAATTGGTCCATGTCCTTCTTTTGCCGGAGATCCCATTGTTGAATGCAGTTATTTGCCCACCAGGGTGGCATGGATTTTTTGGGGGGGAAGACAAATTTGTATTTACCTTTGCTGGAGTTCATGAAGCTTTTCTAGCTCAATTTTCTGGCTGCTTCTCACAGCAGCCCTCCTGTTCAGTATGCCAATTTCTCCTCCCCATTTTGCATCTTCCGTAAATTCATGGAAGGTGTACTGTACCCACTCTMTTGCATCACTCAGATCATTAATGATCTGATAACCTCTATTGACCTCAGTATAAATCCTTGAGGGATGGCATTCCTACCTGACTGGCAGTTGGATTTTGTGTCACGGTTCACCACCATTTCAGCCTGACAGTCCAGCTAATTTTCTACTCACCATACCATGTACTTACCCAGTCCATGTCTTGTCAATTTGGCTTTAAGAGGTGTCAAAGACAATGCTAAAGACAATTCWGTGGGCCAAGATCACTTTGTGCACAACCTTTTCCATAGAGACAAGCAGTTAACTTTTTAGTTTACAGTCAGATAAAGCCTCCACAGGAATCATGTTAGTTATTGTTCTTTAGAAACAACTACATTTAATGAAAAGTAGAGAGAAGCAGTGATCAGTAGTGATCAGAATCCAAATGAAAATGTTTTGAGAACTGATTGAAGTACCAGGAAAAGAGAGATTTGGCRCACGTCTAAGGTATTTTCCTGGCACATTAATAAATAAGGTCTAAAAAAACTACAGCAGAAGGATTTCTCTCATTTTGATACAAGCACTAGTTGYTGGCAATCAGAAAGTGCTGTGCTGGTGCATGAGTCTAAAGTATTCATCTTTATTTGTAAAAAAAAAAAAAAATAAAACACTTTATATCTCTTTTCAGGAGAGATGAATCATATTGGACAATAATAACTTCACAATTGCTAATATTTTTTCCCTAATTTACCAACTCCTGGAGAGGTAACTTTTATATATTAGACCTCCTTGTGTAAGAACAAAGAATATAATAAGTATTTATGGCACACAGAGGTTTTAGGAGTTCAAAGCTTGTCTTTTGTTTCATCAGAAGATTCAATGGTTTTTCTTATACATTTATATTTGAAAAGAACTTAAATGAAGATCTTTCTCTTTAGAAGCTGAAAACCACTAAATAAATTAATAAACAAATAATCTGTCACCCTTCACCTTTTTATTTAAGTCTTGGACTGGGGGAAATAGCCAAATATCAGAAATATTTCAATGGTAGCTATACCTATGTAAAAAAAAAAAAAAGAGAAAATAATGTAAAATTCGGAGACATAATTATCACATGTCCACTTACTTTCTCCTTTTATTTTCAAGGAAATTGCCTAATAATGCTTACTGCTCTTTTCCAGCTAACACGTAATTGTTTATCTTTGCCTTATTGGAAAACTATTTGTGCTTATCCACACAGAGATGACAACAGTCTATAAACCACTGCAGAAAGGAAAAAAATGGCATAAAGAATCACTGATAACATTTACATGTGTTCTTTTTTCAATTCTATTTCTTAGAAGTATGCTATAGGGAAGGTTGGAGTACGAAGGCTTATGAATATTTAGCATAGTTCAGGGAAAATAATTTGTGTCAAGTCTGAGATGATGCCAACTAAAAAATGCAAAATATTGCCATGGAAGTTTAAGGCAATTCAAAGCCTTAGGTATAATTTCATAGACAGCATCTGGAGATCCCTCTTTTACTGYTCTGTTCCAAAAGAATCAGTTCTTTGAGACAAAGTCAGAAGGGGATTAACTCWGTTACTTTTCTGAGGAAGACACCCTAGGGAAGAGGGAACTCTTGAGTATTTGGTGTTTCCTGCTGATTCCCTTGCTGTTGTACAAGTTATAACCTAGTGCTTCCATAAAACCTTTACAGGGATTGGCTTTTTTTTCTTCAGATTTGCCAAGTATGACTAATAGAGCAATGCATTTACATGTACTTAGCCCACAGGGGTTTGAGGATTAATCCCTTAAAAAGATATCTGGTCCTCAAGTGTAAAGAAAATTATTCTAGCAGGAACAAGCAATTTCCCCTCAAGGTGAAACAAAGACTACAACTAGGAAAAGATTTAAGAGTAAAGAAAAGCAACAATTCTATATTGAGTCTGGTCCTGCCAAACAGAATGACATGGAAGATATTTAAAGGATGCTCATGTCTTGAAAACTTGTTCATTTCTCTTCCAGGAATATGATTTGGCATGATGATAAATAACTGTAGTCCCATATGTAGTCCTGTTTTGTTAAAACATATTGATAGCAATCATATGAAATTCACATGAAGATGGCGAAAAAGTTTAGTTCTATATAAAACCGTATTTTTTTTTCCCATGTTATCAGCCATTTGAGCATCAAAGTAGGAAGTTCTTTTAACAAAAAGAAAATCTTCTGTATGCATTAACAGTTGATAATGTTATGTAAAACATGTCATTCAGGTCCATTTTCAAAAAACATGCTACTGTTGCATTCTAATTAGCTCATTACAAAGCATGCTCAAATGCAGCAGTTGGGATTAATTGCTAAATTGTTCTCTGTAGCATAAGAATGACTTTTGAGCATCAGGGAAAGAGAAAAAAAAATCTTACAAAGATAAAGTCAATTATCCAGGATTAGAAATTTGATGTGTTGCCAGGTCTGAAATACTAACATAACAGCCAGACTTGGAGAAGTTTACATTATTTGGGATTATGGATGCTCATTACTGGCAAACGAGCACCTATCTTTACCTAAGGATATTTGCAAAGCAGAAAACAGACTTTTGGACATTTAATGATCCTAAAAGATTGATTTATCAGGTATGATGTAAACCTGACTAATTCAATTGAATTTGGTGATGCTGTGTCAGCCTTGCTTATTATATAATATTTCAGTGGTTAGGATACTCATCCCAGAATTAAACAAATTCATGGAACTTCACTCATTCTAATTTGATTTGAAATAACAGTTTCATCATCCTACAAACTTTCACTGCATGCTTACCTTCTGATTCTCATCAACTAATACTCATTCTGTCCCTGACCAGAATTGWGAGCCACTATGTAAACACTGCAAACTCAGAACAAGACTATGAGATGCCACAATGAGACTCAATATAGCTGCAATCAGATATGCAGGCATCTTCCATCTAAGGAGGATGGAGTCATCAACACCACCCTTGATGTTTGGAATCAATGATTTTGATTAATTATAAGAGACTTAAACAGTGCAATAAACTAAGATGGAATTGAATGAATCCAAAGCTATATTCAGCCACTATTGTTGTTGCTTCCCGTACTGGATCTGTGGATCCTATGCATGTGGTGTTCGACTCAGTTTGAACTAGATAAGAGAGAAAATCAATAAATATATTTCCAGAAGATCATAAAGGTGTTTTGTAAGACAGGAAGTCTTGTTTTGACCTTATTAAGCTGTCATTCAGCGGGTAATTAGATGACTGCTTAGTTTAATCACATGAGTATCGTTATGCTGTTGTCATCCATTAAAACATTCACTTGTTTAGAAGTAGGTACATGGTACTCTTACTGAATGAAACCTTTCTCTGACTAGCTCATTTGCATGCATTTCAATTCAATAAATTCCCCTTTTCTGGTTTTTTTTTGTTTGTTTGTTTGTTTTTAAATAGATGGTTTTACAAGATCTTTGTCTCTTCCTAATTGTCAAAACTGTTGTTGACTTTTCTGTCTCTTACTGACAAGTTGATTTAAAGTAATTCAGGAATTTTAAGCCTTCATTAATTTAATTCTTTTCCCATTTTATAATTGGATGAATCTTTGCACTATTTTCCCATCAGTATCTATTGTATCCCATCTTATTTTCTCTAACCTGACTACATTCATTCCCTCTCTATTTTGGCTGCTTTTCTCTCTCTGAGGTATCAGTTTCTGTACAAGTATTCTTGTCTTGAGTTATAACTTGTTTTTAACCCTTAAATCCTCAAATAGTGGTTTTGAACTCCGGCTATAAGGTAAAATTTCCCATTTTTAATAAGTCTATCTACATGAGGATTGGAAAGATGAGTTGGCTGCTGTCAGCTGAGATTGGCTGTGTCACAGAGGCTGCCCTAAGAAACCCTGCTGCCAACACATGGGCACCTGCACCAAAACAGCTTATTGTTTTCAAAGTTGTCCACTTCCTCTGTTGTCTGTTTAGTAGCAGRGTGGAAGAACTAGAACCAGGGTCAGCACAAAGGTCAGACCTCATTTGTGCTGCTATGTCTCAAATACTCGCAACAATCGCTAACATCATTGGGAAATATTGTTTAAAAATAACTGTTTGGCTATTAGTTTTGGATGAGTTAAATCTGTACCGTGAAACACAAGCAAGTAAAATAATGAGATACAGTAAGAGTAAAATGCTCTAGGGCAGATACTTAGAGATGCCAGCAGAAAAAAACTTGACAGGAAAGCTCTGTTTTCCTCAGCCTTCAATAAAATTTTGTTATCTTCCTCTTTTTTCTCTTTATCCAGTGTCAAAGATAAGACTCCTGCCAAATCTAACTGCTGCCTCTTTGGATTGTAATTTCTGTCAGCAGACAACCCATTTCAAAATCATCTACATAACTGTAATTGCTGCATCATGGAAAGATAGTACATGAAAATACAACAGAACTTCAGGACTGTAACTCTTCTGAGGTCCTAAATCTCACAATATATAAATAAAAATAYTCATACAGCAAATTATATGAACCTTTATTCTCTATACATTAGCATTAAAAGCTTTCATATGGATTGAATTTATATAGACTTCTTTTCAGACTTATACAGAAGTAAGGGTTTTGACAGAAATAAATAATGAGAACAGTATAAAGTCACTTAGTGCTTTACCATGGACTGATATGTGCTGCTGGTCAGGTTCTGTGTAAGTGAAGCTGGAGGTTTAACCACTGCTTTCATTTAAGGGGGATGAAAAAGTCCCACAAATCATGTGTGATATTACGCTGCAGAATATCAAGGGTTTACAACTTAAATGTACAAATAAACTCGTGTGTATATGTGTATGCATTAAAAATACAAGACACACCATGGAAAGAGACAGAAGTAGCTATCAGGGCACACATGTGGATACAGGCTGCTGAAATGACCACTAGAAAATGTTTGGTGAAAGACCGGATTAAGTGAAGACTGAGTATGGAGATCATCAGCTGATTTATTTCTTTTGGGTTCAGGGAAACAATGTTGGGGTTTTTTTTTTGGTTTTTTTTTTTTGTTTTGTTTTTTTTTTTTACTTTGTTAGTAAACAAATAACTTTCTTCCATTTTTAATTTTACTGTGAACTGCTGTGATTCTGAACTACAGAGAGCCACTCAGGTAAAAGAAAAGGGGTGGGGGGGCAAGGTAGGAGAAGGTAGTGTGTAAATAAATCCTAAAGAAGAATGAACTATTTAAGTATTTTAAGCCAGATTCTGTTTTATTTAAATACATTATTTCCTAAGTTATCTCTTGGATTTTTATGGCTAATTCATAACTYATTAATATGATAAAATGAGCTCATAGTGATTTCTATAAAATTACTACAGATTAAGCAAATCCTTCTGATTTTTCTTAGATTAAATTTGAATGTAATAATTTTTCTTCTTTGCTAGGCAGAAATTTGCTTCCTTATCTCCAGTATGAACACTTTGTGAATGCTAGGAATTGCCATGAACYTTCTGGACAGCATCTGGACTATGAGAAGTCCATTAGCATCTTGCTGGGTGGTGGGATACAGAACTCCGAAGAAATTAAATGTTTTTTCCTGTCTCATGATATTTCTGCATCTAATTAATTTTCATTTTACATTTTTATAACAAAATGTTATTTATAAAACTAATCTTAAGCAGAAATTAGGATGGAAAGTAATACTGTTTACTTGCCACTGAGTTTCCTGAAAGGGAGCAAAAGTATCTATTTCTCTCTGATCTCTTCAATTATCATGTTCCAGTTCCAGTGAAATTGTTTGCCTTGTTGATATGCATTTGTTTTTATTCCCAAAGGAAAATATATCTTTCAGATATTATYAAAAAAACCTATTGTTTTCAGAAGCCAACATTATGTCTGTTTTTTCAGGCACATTTGTCACATTTTGATGCATCTTGTCAGGTTTAATCAATCTTGTTGATGCATGTGAGACATGATCCAATTTCACATGATCAGAATTACTTCATTTGACATACCACCATGTGACATTGAAGGTCAGACTGTAAACAATAGTGAACAAACAAGAACTTTGTGCTGTATTAAGATATTTTAGAACACAAGTTTTTTTTTTTAAGATGGTTAAGGTTCTTAGATTTGAAACACTTGCATTTTAAATATTTGTGGAATTTTGGTGGCCAAATCAGATTTTCTGGTATTATGAATTCACCCAGTAGTGTAACTCAGCACAGACATGGAATCTCAAGACTGGTTGATAATTCATTTCTAAAGACTGATAGCAAAATCTGAAATGGAGAATGAAGAGGTGTTTACCCTTTTTTCTTGTGAAAGTTGGTTAGATAAAGTACTGAAATGTGCACCACAAATCTTATGAATCCAAAGGTATTCTGTGCCATTACATATACAGGGGTTTTTTGGTGGGTTTTTTTTTTTTTTTTTTTTTTTTTTTTTTTTTTTTGGTGGTTTTTTTTTGTTTGTTTTTTTTTTTGAAAAAAGGGGTGCGCTAAAAGACAGGAAGTGGATTTATTCTGATTTCTACAAATAAACTCATAAAAACAAAAAAAAACTTCAGCTTCTTATGGAGTGCTGATAAGGGTGGGTACTTATTTAWTAATTTACCAAGTTGATATCTGATTTCTAGAAAAACAAACAAGCAAGCAAACAAGAAAACTAGGTTATAGAAGATTTTGCTTCATATRTTTGTGAATTGACTTCAATTCATGTGAATGATCTCCTGTGAATGAATTTGCATTCACTATCCTCTATCTGTAGCAAAATCTTCAACTTCCCTTCCAAGTGTGACATGTGCTGAGCTAAAATTTTTATCATATAAAGTTTCTGGAATACTCAGGGTCTCAAATTCTTGCTGAATAAACTTTACTGATGTGGTTTGAAGAAGTTCTTTGTCAGAAGATACCAAAGCTGTTGCTTGAACTTACAATGCACTTTTAACAAACACTGGACCCTTGTTTTCCTTGAACTATCCCTCCCTGAGCTGCCTTTTCTTTTACACRTTTACTTGCACCACAAGTATAAAAATTAATGAGAATTTTTTCAAACAGAAGTGAATCCAAGCCTAAATTAATTGTCTGGTGCTCTGTGATGTTGGAGCAGGTAATAATTGCAGTCTTTGTGAAGGATTCTGATCAGAGCAGAAGGATATTCCAGAGAGAACTGCACTCCTTGGGARCCCCATGCCAAAGCACAGGGAAAGTGCGAGAAGGAAGGACCAGCAAAGAAACTCCCATAATTAGTGACTGTAAACCCACATGCTCAACCTCTGCTGTTTACAGGGAGGGAAGCTGATCTGGGAAAGTGGTGAAGGAAAAATGTTGTAAAGTTTATCTGTGTTTTTCTTTGAACAAATTAGTAATTACATTTTATTCTTATTGTAAATAAACAAAGTTAATTTTTTACAAGTTCCGTCGGTGTTGCCTGTGATGTTAACTGGTGAATGATCTCCCTGGTTTTATCTTGAACCATAAGCTTTCTCAACCCATTTTCTTCCCTATCCCAGTAAGGAGGAAAACTGAGCAAACAGCTAGGTGTGTGTTTGACTGTTTACTRAGGCTAACTCACCACAGATACATAAACATTTTTTGTTTATAAGTGACATTGGAAGAAGTAGAGGTAAATGATAGTTCTTTTTCAGTGGCAGAACTTCTGTGCATGAGAAATTAGAAAGAGGCAAAAAGGACAAGTTGTGATAGTTGCACATTTGCAAGGATAAGCATTAATCAAAAAAAAAAAAAGTGCTTAAATTTAGACATTTATATAAAATCATCTTAAGTACAATGGAGATGTACCTCAGGAAAGAGGAAAAAAAAATCTCTSAAGAAAGRCATCCTCTAACTTTTGAATTGTAACCATTAATTTCACAACTTTAATTTGTACAYGCTTCTCTTCATAGGCCCAGGATTCATTGCATGAGTATTTGGCTCTGATATTACAAATATTATATTGCACTCCATTAATTGTATTGTATTATATACCATAATACAATAATATATATGTGGTACTTTGATAAATCCATATAAACACTAAAATATATAATATGCATAATAACACTGTCGATATGAAACAAATCTTACATCACATAAAACCAGTTTATTCAGTAGAAAATGCATTTGGAAGTTGAACTTTAAAATCATTAGGATAATAGAGATTATCATATTTACCGAATATAGAAAATTAGTTCTGTGATTTGTATTTTGGGAATAATTAAATCTCCTTCTGTTAAGGGCTTGTTGGGAATAAGAGGTTTTATTTTTGTCTCTTTCTCGCCGAGGTCACTTCTGCAACATGATGACAATGTTTTTACCAATACCATCTGAAACAAATTGAGGTCAGTGTACATTTTCTCACTGCCTTGCTCTCAGATTTCTTCCATGAACTGGAGAAGGTTTCAATTTACTGAAGCACTGAAGTAGGTAAGATCCAATCAAAGTAAAAGCAGAATCAATAAATGCTAACCTCAGAGGGCTAAATAGTAGCGGCATCAGCCAGGGGAAAAAGTTGTTTGCAGATCCAAGTACTATTGTTCTGTATGAAGCTGCATGTTTTATGTTACTTGTTTACTGAGATGTATTTAACATGTTTGACAAACAAGATGGATCTTCTATCTAGGCTAGGAATGCACCTTCAGAAAATATAGACAATCCATGGAAACCAGCTCTTCTTTATCTCCTAGCATTCAGTGGTTGTTGTAAATAAATTAAACATTTTTAAACACCATGATCAAAAAAAAAAAAAAAGTGAAAAATGTCCACAAAACAAGTTATGTATTGAATTGGCTACACAAATGTGGAAAATAAATAGTTTTACTTCTAAAGGATTCAGTAATCTCTGCTACTGTGAATTTTTGGTATATTAAATAATTGTATATAAATACTAGGAAAAAAATAAATATCTGCAGCAGCAGTATCATATAGAAAATATTATTTAAGAGGAAGAGGTGTCATCTGTAGTTATAGAACAGTTGTGGGTTTATATGCACTTCTAAGTTTGCTTTTAAAACCCTTTTTTTTTGCTGAATATCAGTTAAACTGTGTTATGCCCRCTGTAGCTCTGTTGTGTCAGCACTCATACAAACTCTTTTCTCACTCATCAGAAATTTTTATAAATCAGCATTAACTGTTATTTCCCTGTTTATCTCCATCAATTATATTTTTTTTCCCCCCCAAAGGTTGTATTGGGTTTATATGGCCAGATTTTGGTAGTAGAGGGGCTACAGGGGTGGCTTCTGTGGGAGGGCTGGTAGAAGCTTCCACCATGTCCAGCAGAGCTCCAAGATGGAGGTGCTGCAGTCAGTCAGGAATGATGGCAATGCCTCTGTGATAACATACTCAAGAAGAAGAAGGTTAAGTTATTGTTAAGTTATTGTGCAGTTGTAATTAMGGCCAGAGAAGAGGAGGGTGAGAGCATGAGGAGAGCAACTCTGCAGACACCAAGGTGAGTGGAGAGGGAGGGGGAGGAAATATGCCAGGCACCAGAGCTGAGATTCCCTTGAAGCCCGTGGTAAAGACCTCGGTGAGGCAGCTGTACCTCTGCAGTGCATGGAGATCCATGGGGATGAAGAGGATCCGCAGGTTGGGGAGGAGACCCATGCTGGATCAGGTGTATGCCTGAGAGGAGTCTGTGAACCCATAGGACGCCCATGCTGGAGCAGGGTCCTGCAAGGGACCTGTGGAGAGAGGAGCCAAAACTGAAGGTTTCTTGGTAGGACCTGCAGCCCTTTGGGGTACCCACACTGGAGCAGCCTGTCCATGAGGAATAGTGCTCTGTGGAAGAGTGACCCATGCTGCAGCATTTTGAGGACGGCTGCTCACGGGATGGACTCACATTGGAGAAGTTCATGGAAAACTGTCTCCTGTGAGAGGGAGCAGGGGAAAGAATTTTCTCCCCAAGYAGCAACAGGAACAATATGTGAAGAACTGATAATAACCCCCATTCCRTCTCCCTGCACCACTGCAGAGTGGAYGTAGAGCTGGGAAGGAGGGAGGGATAGGGGGAAGGTGTTTTTAAGGTCTTATTTTACTTCACATCATCCTGCTCTGATTTTGTTAAAAATAAATTCAATTAATATYTCTAATTTATGTCTGTTCKCCCATGATGGTATTTGGTGAGTGATATACATTAGATGCCCATATTTCATCAAGGATATTAAAGTACTGATCCATCAAGATATGCAACAAAAGTAAAGAAGTGAACATTTCCTCTCCTTTTGTTCTTGGTTTCTAGGTAAATTATGAAAATAATGTTCATGCACTTTTTATATATTTATATCTTATAATTATGCTATATTTCTTAAATTTGGCATATCTCATAGCTCAAGACATTTGAAATATTTTTTTCAATTCTTTATTAATGTACAATTAAAAAGTCATGTAAGTAGGAGGCTGGGTGTTATTTTGAAAGGTCACTCAGTTCTCCTTTACTGAAGAAGAATGAAACATTATTTGACTATGAATATAGTCTCAGATAAATATCTATTCAGTTCTTCAAAAGTGTATTTTATATTCACAGTTCACTGTTTTTATTATAAGGAAAGTTYCTCTTTATATTTAACACAAGCCTCTTCTTTTGTCAACAGAATAAGGACATCTGGCTATTATCCTTTTCATGGTAATATTTTTTTATCTGTTAAATAAAACAAAGCCATTGTCTTTGACCTTTCCTCCTCAGCTATGTTTTCAAGTTTTCATGCAATTCTTGCTTTCTGTCTCTTATTTTGACTATACTTTTCTTTCTGAGTGGGTCGAGATGAGACTGAACCTTAGGACAGAGAACTCATATTGTTTCCTAAATGACATTTTCCTTTTTCAMGCTGAGAATCATTTCTTCCCCATCACCAATGGTTAATTTATGGACTCCTGTGAACCTCCATCTTTTTAGCAGTAATGTCTCTTAACTGTTTAGTCAGTATTTTGTTTTAGTGAATTGTACATAACTGAATTGTATCATTGTACTACTGCTATGCACTGTTATTCTTGTTGATTTGAAAACATCTTTATTTTGCACTTTAAAATCCAATCATCTAACATTTTTGCAAYCCTTCAAATCCGATTTAGTCAGGTTTGTTGATGCTATCAACAAATTTTAGATTATTCTCTGTATTCTACCAGTTAACTCAATAAAATTTTTGAACAAAACCGTGACCAGACCAGAAACCTCACATACTAACCAATCAAAAAGTTGGCATCTGTTCATTCAGTGAGATTTTCAATCAGTTTTGTATCTRTCTCTGAAAATTTAATCTTATCTTAATTCTCTGGTTTAATTTTAAGAATGTCGTCTTAGACACTTCCAAAACTTTTWAAAAASAAATACATTATTTTTTTCCACTGTTTCAGTGTTATCTGCTAAGCTAGTTATTCCATCACAGAGTATTTGATAATTATGTCCCAATTTGTTAATGAGATCCAAAATCTGTATCAATGCATATTGAAAATCAATTATTGATATAAAAACACTGGAGACAAAGAAAGACTTATGTATTAACAGGACTAATTCTTGGTTCATATTGTGTGCCTTTGTCTTGTCAGGGGCAGTTAAATATTGATAACTTCCAGCAGTAGAATTCAGGCTTTATTTTGCAAGCAAAGACAAGGCAGATAGCTTAGTGATCCACTTTTGCATGCTAAAGATTTTTTCCTTTCTTTAAGATATTTTTCCTTTCTCTAAGATATTTTTTTTTTCCTTTCTTTAAGATATTTTTTATTTCTTTAAGCTATTAATAGTTATGTTTAGGTTTTTTTTTTTCTTCCAAAGCCATTTTAACTGCTAGCATATTCAGTGTATCCAATAAGCACTGAGTGCATTTGTGGCTTTGTTTGATTTCAGTCTTTGAGGTTAAGAGGGACAGCTACATTATCTGCTTATATACTATGACATTAAACATACCATAGAAGTACTACATCCCATTCCACAAACATAAACACTTACATAAACTCAGGATCCCATTATTTATATATGTCATATTTCATACAAAAGACCATTTTACAGAGTTGTCAAAATCAAAATCAGAGAATCCCATTCACAACTGTATTTGTATGTATAGAAGACATACTGTAGTCCCAAAACAGAAATTKTATTTGCCATTGTTGACAAATGTTATTTCCTCTTTAAACAGTTAAAAAATATTGTGTCCCCAGTGTACCAAAAGTCTAAATAAAATTTTAGTCCAAAAGAGAAAGATGCAGGTACAAAAGGTGTGTAGACTATTAGGGGTTTGATTTTGTTTTGTGAAGGGTTTTTTTTGTTGTTGTTGTTTTGTTTTCTTTTTTCATATAGATTTCCTTGACAGTAGTTAGTTCATTTAAATACAAAAATTCTAAGACTAAAATATGTTCAGATATTGAAATATCATGTAGAAGTAAAGCAGACAGCGTTCAGGCAAATTGTGCTGTTTCAAGTGGATGGTCAGGAAGGAAGATTTTGCAAGCATATGTATATTTCTGCAGTCATAAAGCCATTAGGGTGTCCCGTTCTCTGTGCGGCACTTGTGCTATAGAATGCGCAGCAAGCGTRGCATGACAAGAATACCTGAGGGCATAATCACTGTAATAGACAGGGTTTCTGTTCAGTGAGAAGGACTGCAGCTGARCTGCAAAACTGCTAAGTGCGAGAAAGCTTTGTGGAATGTAAACAATCAAACATAAAGCTAGTCAGAGGGCATTATTGGGGAGACGGGCACGCTTGATCAAGACTTAGCACAACTTATTTTATCTCACTAAGTAATTCATCAAGCATGAACGTTTTCTTTTTTTTTTTTTTCCTTTACAATAGAACCATAAGTGCACAGTCATAAAAAGGAGATGATGCACTGCTGTTGAGATATCAGCTAAGACTTTTTGCTGTTGCAWTAATATTTTTACAGAATTTTGTAATAAAAATTCACCCCTGGATTAAACCCTTGCAGCAGTGGCATCTTATTACACCATAATTAAAATCAATCAGTTAATTTCTACTCGATTGATGTCATATATTTGCTCTGCAATATCTCAGCAGCAAATTAAATGACTATTAAATATCTGATCTGAAAAAAGCAAATTCTAAAGCATAAAGACATGTCTTGCAAGGAYTGTGGATGTATACTACTTATGGCATGTGGCTACATATCTATGTTTKTGAGTTTAAACCTTCTCTAGATTTGGATCAAAACTGCACCTGCTATATCTATCTATAGGTGAGGAAAAAACCCAAATGCAATTATAATGACAGTAAAAAACACACTCCCCTTTTATTGCTGGCTTCAGGTCCTGCTGTGTACTGACCCTGACAGCCTAGGGATTGCCTCCTGAATTCCTTCTGCTCCAAGACATCAACTTCTTTTTAAGTGTTAAGTCCAAGGAGCACTGAAATTCCCATCTGTTAATGTGGATCTTTTTCCAAGCAGTTCTCTTAGTGATCTAATCTTATTCCTGTTTTTAAAAAAAAAGTTACTTTTGTTTATCTGCGAAAAGCCTCTTCTGCCTAAAGAGATGAGTAGTTCTTACCTCCCTAAAAGGAAAACTACATAGAGGTTTATTTATGWTTAGAGGTCTAAACAATCACTAACCATATAAAGTTTAACAAGGGCAAGTACTGGATTTGGCATCTGGGGTGCGGCAGCCCAGGATATATGCACAAACTGAGGAATGAGAGACTGAAGACCAATATCACAGAAAGGGACCTGGAGGTCCTGGTCGATGRCAAGTTCAGTATCAGTCAGCAGTGCCTTGGAAGCCAAAAGGGCCAACCCTGTCCTGGGGGGGGGGGGGCATCAGGCACAGCATCACAGCTGGGCAAGGGAGGGGATTGTCCCGCCCCGCTCTGCACTGGGGTGGCCTCACCACGAATCCAGTGTGCAGTTTTGGGCATCCCAATATAAGGACAACATAAAGCTAGTATCTCCTTCTCTCAAAGGAGATGAAGATGGTAAAGGATCTAGATGGGAAGCCATATGAGGAGTAACTRAAGTCACTTGWMTTGTACAGCCTAGACAAAAYGAGGGATCGAGGGGAGACCTACAACTTCCTCACAAGGTGAAGCAGAGGGGCAGACACTGATTTCTTCTCTCTGCTATCCAGTGATGGGATCCGAGKGAATTGTCTGAAGTTGTGTCAGAGGAGGTTTAGGCTGGATATTAGGAGCAGGTTCTTCATCCAGAGAATGGTTGGGCACTGGAACAGCTCCCTGGGGAAGTGGTCACAGCACAGAACCTGATAGAGTTCAAGATGCTGGAGAATGCGCTCAGACAGATGGCGTGATTTTTGGGGTGGTCCTTTGTAGGGGAAGGAGTTGGACTCAGTGATCATTGTGGGTCCCTTCCACCTCAGGATATTCTATGATTCCCCCTCTTAGTATGAAAGATACATTCAAAGACTATCCCAGCCAGTCATTACACCTCATTCCTTGAAGTTAGCTGTTGAAAAGCTATTCAACGGGTAATAGTGTTTTTTCTACTTTGTGCAGGGAATTTACCCATTCATCATTTTTAGTACATGAGGATGGCCACACTGCATCCGAAAAGATTTTTTCTTCTAAAATGGCCATAAAAGATACCTAAGGAAGGGTCAAAACACAACAAATTTATGATATTTGTTCTTAATGCTTTCCCAATATCTTGTTAATGCAGCCCAGCAGACACTTAGCTTTCATTGTTGCAGAAGTACACTGCTGACTTCTGATCAATCTGTTGTCTCAAAAAAATGATTTGTCACTTTTCTGTCTAGGCAGTTAAGCTTCCAGCCTGTACTGTTAAATGGTGTTATTTTGTCCAATGCACAGGCCTATTGAAATCAAAGTTATTTTTGTCCACTTCTGTCTCTAGTCACTTGAAAATCTTTTCAATGKCAGCCAGTCCTTCAGTGTAAAAGCTGTCCCTCCTGTCCAGGGACATGCTGAAATGTATTTTCCCTCATCATGCAGACCATTAATGAGGATGTTGAACAATATCGATCTCAGTATCAACTCTGAGGAGTAACTCATGCTGACGTATAATATCTGGCTAAAGCTGGGTTTTGAACTGCTGACAATTGTTCTTTCAGCAGGGCAATTTAGTCAATTTTTCACCCAGCTTGTCATTCTGTGTATCCAGACCATTTTTTTCCAATGCAGTTGCAAGAAGGTGTGCTGTGGGACACTGTGTAAAAAATCTCAGTATCATTAGGGCAGGCACTTCTCTTGCCCACCAAGCTGATCTTCCTGTTAGAGAAGGAAATCAGTTTGGTCAGGCATCAATCCACCCGCAGTAAACGGCTGTTTTCAGCTGTCCTCTTGTCCTAAACATGCCTTGATGTGATTTCCAGTCTTCAGCTGAATAAGGTCTGCACCTCCCTGAATCTCTCTTTCTTGCCCTTSTTGAAGGTGAGTGTGACACTTGGGTTTTTTGGGGGTTTTTTGGAGTCACCAGAAACCTTGTCTGACTCAGCCTTTCAAAGGTGATGGAAGATGGATGGTTTTGGTGGGTTTGCAACATTATCAACCAGATCTCCAGCTGTCTTTGAACACTGTCATTCTTTTGTTACTAATATAAGCACTAATTTTAAGGAACTAATTCAATGTTAGAATATACTAAGGGAATTCTCAAAGACAGAACRTATCTAGACTTTGAGACAGAATTGTTCCTCTGTTTATTTTTCTCCTAGAATCGGGTTTCATAAAAGACTACTAATGTTATGATTCACATTTAATATCACCTTCTTAAACATGTATTTCAGAAGAAATAAAAACAGGAGAAAAGAAAAATGGTTATTTTTTATCTTTCTGACTTCAAAGWTGAAGTCAACTTTTTTAAAAGTCAAAGCAAATCTTAAACAGTAATGCTGATAAATAATATTCCATTTACACTGTCTTTGCTTTTGTGTAAAGAAAAATAGGTTAAACAAAGGATTATGCTCTGTCTTTTGCTTTTTACATWTTGTAGCTACTAAGAAGAAATCAAATTGTCTCTAAATAATTATGTTTAAAAGACAAATTGCTCACAAAAAATCTAAACCATTTATTTGTACTTCTGATTTYTCCAATGCAGAAGAGAATAAGACAAGCTCTTGGGAATTCTTCTTGAAAGGAATATTTTAATTCCTAAATGGAAAAGAAGACAGTAACATATTTAAGGAGTTGAATAGTGCAAAAGTCAATATTTTGCCAACTTCTTAAAAGCAATTAGTCACTCTCAGCACATATATAACATTGTTGTATATTAACAATTTTTATATATATTGGTGAATCCTGTCTATATACTCTATTCACACATTCCCTATCCTTGAAATATTCTGCTATCAGATAATACYGAAAATTTTAAAACCCAAGACCAATGAAGACCTCTGCCTGAAGTGGTGATRTACCCAAGAAGTGAACATATTATTGAGATTGAAACATAAGTAATTACTAGTATAAAGATACGGGATTCTCTTCACATAAACACGTACATTGAGGGAACAGCAAAAGTATGGTTTCAGAGCTGTCTTAAACTAATCTGCTCACTTCTGTTGGGGGGGGGCAGTCCCGGCACACTCCTTCTACCTTTTTTCTATGTCCATGTGTCAACTTTGCCATTGCTTCTGTAATGCTGGCTATAGCAATTACTCAGTCTGTCACTGAGTTTTTAATTACTATTGGTCGCTGATATTTATTAATTAGAGAGTTAAAATTGTTTTGGTGAGAGCATTTAAGCTAAAAACTAAAAAAAAACCCTAAAAACTAAATCAATTAAATTAAAAAAAACCCCACTTTATTAAGTTCATTTATAACAGATTTTTTTTTGTAATCATTACTTTTTGCACATCGTTAGTCCTTATTACCACAAATTTAAAGTTGTTCACCCTTATTACCTAAGGCTTAAAGTAGCCRTGAATGTATATTTCAGGGGGCTCAAGTCATACAGTTATCATTGATGGCTATGGTCTTTGCTGGCTCTGCATAATCAATATCAGAGTGATTGGGTGCAAAAATCCTTTGGGCAAAATAAAAAGGGTGAATTGAAAGGAGTTTTACTTCTTTCTTTGCTGATTGACTTCACTTATACCTAACATGTTTTTCATGTCCCTCTGTAATAAGTGGGGTGTCTCATCTGATACTGATCCAGCTTATTTTTGTTGTTTCCTGTTATGTTGCTTGCATATGTAGGAGGATGTCCTGTCTCTTTGACTTTCTACTTCCCTTGTCACTTGTTCTTCTATCATTTGGATGCCTTGTGGTGCAACAAACACAGTCTTTCTTTACCCCTTGAATTGTTACATTGCTCAAACATTTATTTAAAATTCTCTCTGTCTGGTTATGCCATCGCAGTGTTACAAAATATTTCTATACTAGGGTAAGTGACACTATTTCAGCATTTGTTTCCAATTTACAATATTTRATTTAAATATTGTGTGCTGATTATTGCATTTTACATTTATAATTTTCACAAGRTTCTCTTTAGCTATATTTAAAAAAGGAGAAATTGTCAGTACATAATGGTTTAGCTCAATTTTCTTTCTCACTGTTTCTAAGAAAAAAACTTGTGTGACAATTGATTTTTTTTTTGCTAAAGATTTGCTCTGTTTGTTTCATGATTCCTTTACAACTCTCTAAAGTAAATGTAATAAATTAAAATTTTAAAACTTTTTCAGTTGGATTTTTTCAACAAATAGAAAATGTTTAAGCTTTTGGAGTAAAATCTCTGTTGTGCTAGTAAAAACAGTGAAGGCCCAAGGAATTTTAAAAACAAGACTTAGGTCACTTAGTAGCTTAACTGAAAATGTAGCTGAGAAATGCTTAACTTGCTATGCTCAGCTGTTGTAAAGTGATTATAACCACTACCTCAAGTGATTATATACCAAGTGATTATATACCACTACCACTGTGATGTAATAATTTTCAGKTCTTCCATGTCTTCATTCTGAAAAATTTGCAATCTTTTTCTTTCTTTATAATTACCTTCCTGTTCTGTCATCTGTATTTTGATTCTTTCCCATGTATTCCAGCATTCTAACTATATTAACTTAATATCCATATAAAGAGCAATTATTGGTTTTCTGCTTAATTATTTTTACAACATATACAGAGAACATTAATGCGGTTCAGTCTACAGTGTGCACGTGTACAAATACAGCTTTCTTACACTACAACATTTTCCCTTATTTTCATATATTAAAATTTACTTGGTAATATCCTGTCTTAGCAAGGCAACACTGTATTTCTTAGCAACTACATACTCAGAAAGAAAGTGTTACTCAAAATATTTGAGTATTTATCCTCTTTCTTTAGGTTAATTTCATGGTTAGATAACTTATAGTTAAATAAGCTTAAAGCAATATCTTATATAACATATTTAGATCCAAATATGAGAGAAAATCCTAAAAAGCAAGTTGACACTTATTTTTAGAAGAAGAAACGGCAGAATATTTTTGGTTTCATTTTGAAGTACAGTCACATCATAGACTAGTGCTGTTTGGTCATGTGAGCATAGTAAAATGTGCTGATTTCAGTTATCCTGTCCTGAATGATACTGTGAATCTCTAGAGAATGTACTATTGTTTGCTTGCAAAAAACCCAAACAAAATCACAATTTTCTCAACTAGTTTTTTTGGCTGGTTGCACTCAAGGGTTTGTTATTATATATTTAATTGAAAGAGATCACTTAGAATTTATTTGCTAATAATTTTGACTGTTCACACACTTTTTTTGGCATAATTTGCATTCAAATGTGTTGGCAATTATTTTTGCTGTCCCCAGAATGAAAATTGTGTGCATTTAGACTGGAATGTTATTTCTTGTGGTTTAGGGCTGGCCAAATGCCGGGCACCCACAACAGCTGCTCACTCACTTCCCCTGCCACAGCTGGGCAGAGGAGAGAAAAAGAAATTAAACAAAGGGGTCATGAGTCAAGATAAGGATGGGGAGTAAACACTCCAAAGGCAAAACGGGCTCAACTTAGAGTTCCAAAGTGAATTTATTAACAACAGAGCCAAAGGAGGATAATAAGAAACCAGCTCTTATAACCCCATTCTTTCCCCCAACCCCTTCCTCCTTCCCACCAACAGGACGGGGTGCAGGACATGGGGGTTTTGGTCACTTCATCACCAAGATCTTCTTCCACTGCTCAGGAGAGGGGTCCCTACTGTGCCATGGGGTCCCTCCCATGGGAGACAGTTCTCTGCGAACTCCTCCAGCCTGGGTCCATCTCATGGCAGACAGTCCTCCCATGCTGTGGCGTGGGTCACTCATCCACAGGGTGCAGCCCTCCAAGGCCAGGCTGCTCCATCCTGGAATCAGGGCCCCTCTCTCTCCACTGGRTCACCCACTGGATCACCCACTGGATCACAGCCTCCTCCRGGCACTCACCCRCTGTGGCGTGGGCACCTCCCCAAGGGCTGTGGGTGGATCTCTGCATCCCCCGTGGGCCCCATGGGCTGCAGGGGCCAGCCTGCTCCACCATGGTCGTCACCACAGCCTGCAAAGGAATCCCAGCTCTGGTGCCTGGAGTAACTCCTACCTCTYCTTCTCCATTGACCTTGGTGTTTCCTGGTTGTTCCTCACATGTTTCTCACCTCCTCCTCCTCCTCTCYGGCTAGAAAAGCCGTGTGCCATTTTTGTTYTGATTTCTTCTTAAATATGTCATCACAGAGGCGTAACCAACATCTCTTATTGGCCCAGCCTTGGCCATCAGGGATTGGCTCTGCTGGACATGGTGGAAGCCTCCAGAAGCTTCTCACAGAAGCCATTTGTGCCCCCCCCCCCCCCCCCCCCCCCCATTACCTAAAACCAGGCCAAGTAAAACCAGCATACTATTTTTAAAATTATTTCTTTATGAATAAACATGATGAAAGTTTAGAGCAATAAATACTTATTTCTAGGCTGACCCTGATATTACAGATGGTTATGAGCTTATTCTGTATTGCTTTCTTAATTTTGCCTCCACACACATGACAGAATAATAAGCAACCTAAKAAGCCATCCACAAGTTTTGTCCTTAAGCAGAAAAAAGCATAAAAACAACAACAACAAAAAAAAACCCCAGTAAATAATGCTTTCCTTTCCCCCACGCAAGTGTCATTTTCTGTGGTATGGTACATGAATATATTAATATTATGCCACTTGTTTCTCTCTCTGGGCAAAATGTCTGTCAAGTGAGCAGAGGGATAGTTAGTTATGGGCTCTTAACCAGATGGAAGTTTATTTCATTTGAATGTCCTTGGAGAATGATAAAAATAGTCCTTTCTCTTCTCCATTATTTCCATTCACTTTAGATCGATTTGTATATTCTCAGACTTTCCATGATTTTGTTTTTCTAATGCAGAAATGCCATCTTTCTGTGCCAAGGTGGTGTGGGTTGTTTTATTTCAATGATAGATACTGTTGTCCCAAAGTCACCTGCATAAGCAAGTATAAAACAAAATTAGCTGTCAAACTGGGGAAAAAAAAAAGTGTTTCATTAGATGACTCCATCAACGCTTTGGTTCCTGAGTCAGTCATAGAAAACATGCCATAACCATGTGTAAATAATGGCTTATGCAAAGAGATAATAAAGATAGTAAGAGTTGGTGGACCACTTTGTTTTAATTGCTGGGAAAGGAAATTAAATTATATTTAATGTCTTCTGAAAGGACATACAATCCTACTACATGTAATACAGAGATGGAACTCAAATGTAAGGCACCAAAGACATGTTAATTAAAATGCTTCATCGGTGTCTGCGTGTGAGATGGGTGTCTGGACTCCCACTGTTTGAATGGTGACCTAGTCATAAGAGAGGGCAGAATGTTATTCAAGTTGTCCTATATATCTAAACATGATTTGCTTTCTCTCTACTCCTTTGATTGYTCTGAAATATTAGCAACTCTGATTGAGAGCTGGCTTGCTACATATGAAACTGCCTTACACGGAAGCTGAAGCCAGGCAAGACTCAGTAAAACACTCCRAATAATGCTAGATGTTATGCAAATGAAGTGAAACAACCCTCAAATCTCTACTAACTAAAAATCATACATAAACACTTCTATATGTGTAAAAAATAAAAAGTACCTTAAAGTATGAGGTAACTGGCCATGACAGTTCGTCTCTATATAATCTGTATATTTGGTGCAGAAAGGACAACAGTTTCAACAGACGTGATCATTTGCACATATACAAAGGGATGCTACAAACTGAATTTCAGTCACTTTTTAAAAAATTGTACTTAACTTTCATGTAAAATATGTCATGTAATCAAAACTAAGCCACGAGGGCCATTATTATTCTAGTTGTAGCTATTATGCAGTTTCTTTAAAAAATAAACAGAAAGATCTAAAGAAAATACTATTGTTAGTAATGCAAAACTGCATTACTATATCATCATATTAAAACAAGCTTCCAATTGTTCATGTTTTGTTTATACTATGCTTTGGTTTCATTGTGAAGTGTTCTCAGGGTGCATGAAATGTAGAACTCCTTTTAGATGATGTTATGTGGAGGCATGTACATTTTCTACTGCACCTTCATAAGAAACCAGTTTGTATACATTCCCAATTTTGAAAGGATTCTGGGTGAATGAAACAATGATATTGAGAAAAAGTTTCCAAGACAAAAAGATACAAGAAAAGCAGAAATTATTGTTGATTACATACCAGTAGACTTATTTAGAAACAGCTCTTYCCAACATGGACAAAATATTCAGGTGTCAATTCTGCATCTGAGATGATAGCCATTAAATACTGAAATAGATTTATAATTTTCAGAGTTATTTATAAGAGGGAGTATTAAAATACTGAGGAGGTTTCATTCCTGTATTTGTACTTTGATTTTCGTAGAGAAACATTTCTTTATCTTTTTAGCTTTACTGATTTCCTTTTGCACAAGAATTTATCCGATGTTTTTGATATTAATAATATTTTTCACAGTATCCAATTACCTTTATTTTATACTGATCCAGTTCCCTGGAAAGTCYTCAGTACCACATGTTGCTTTATCGACCATGCATAAAATGAAAGATGATAACTGCTCTATCCCAATAGGATTTAATTGTGTTTTCATTAAATAAGCTGGATCAGTAAGAAAACATGCATTTTTTCAGCATTTCTGTTTTGATGACCTATGTGTCTAGAATAATATTTTGCCCAAGTTAAAAGTATATTTTCTATCAAATTTATTGCATTTTTGTAAAAATGTGTTTCCACATAAAATTGCACCTCAGAAAAATTGCACTTCAGATCTGGAATTAAGAAGCATTCAAATACAGGGTATAGAATTGATTGCTGCCTAAAGATGTCTATGTCAGATAAGAAGTAAATAAAACACAGTATCAATGTTTAAAGTATCCAGCAGATCTGAAATGCTTTTCAAAAAAAAGAAAAAAAAAATAAAAAAAAAAAAAAAAAAAAAAAAAAATTAAAAAAAAAAAAAAAAAAAAAAAAAAAAAAAAAAAAAAAAAGAAAGCTACCTGTAAGTAGTTGTGAATTGAAATTTATGTTTGTTATGTAAGAATTCTCACAAGCAGATTGAAATTTCAGTGCTCTATAGAAAATAATTTGGAATTGAAAAAGAAAATCTGACAATACTAGACACTAATTTCACCTGAAATACACCGACTGAGAAGGAAAACAGAAGTATATTTTGACATGAAAAAAGACCAAACACAAACCCCACAGATAAAAAGGTTTTTAAACTGTTTTTAAACTGTTAAGCACAACTGCCTTTTGAATAAACTATTTGAAGGTCTTTTATAAATTGCTGACCTGCTGGATAATAGATACATTTCCAACAGTAAGATCTACTGCTTGAAATCTTCTATTTTAATTTMTTGAATTCGTAAAAGGACAGTGAATATGATAAATACCACCTGATTAATGCCTAGGTATCAGAAGAAGATTGCTTGAATTGCTGGAGGATAAGGGTCTTTCGCTCCCTAGTCTATCATATGTATCAGTCTCTGTGGAGTAAAGGAAATTTCTGATGTCCTCTAGTTCTATGGGATTGTTAMTTGCAAATTATGCCCATAACTTACATCCTCTTGTTTCTCCAGTCTAATGACATTGCTAAAGGAGTCATAATACTCTACAAAATTTAGGAGTATTGCCACTGAGATWATGGAAGAATTTTGTTCTTTTGGTAAATTTCTCAGTTACTCAACTGAACTATCATTTATTTTTGAAGCCTCCCACAGGAACAACACACTAGTCATAATGGGCCATCATTTAGGTCTGCTACACTGCACTATAAAGCTCTAAGACCTGGGACACAGCCATAGTGCCTCTGGTGGGCAAGAATTAAAAGATGAACTTTTTCAGAGCCTATTAAAGCTACTCTTTGATCAGTATGAGAAACTGCTGCTGGAATAATATAAATTTGTTTTGCTCTGCTGCTCAGATGCTAAGCAGGTTGCCTCTGCAACATTCCCCACCTTTGTAAGCCATGTCTACAAATGCAATTAAACCATGCAGAGCACATTACAGGTCAGGAAACAGTTAGTTTCCASCTTTTATTTATCATGCTGCAGCACTTGTGGAAACTAGAGAAGCAATCACTAGAATTTGATAATAGCAGCCAGATTAGCCATTAGTTCAGTATTCAGGAGATAGCACACAGAGAGGACAGATGGGAAATATATTTTCCTCTACATGCTCATGCAGTCAGGGTGCTTTGCTAAGGCCCTGTTTAAAAATGAACAAATGTAAACACATATACATCAGCTATAGATGCATAAAAAGGTTTTAAAATGTTCATCTTATAGGAAAGAGCTGGAGCTCAAATATCCATGTACAGACTTATAGCAAAATACTCCTCTCTCCTGTTGTCCCATGTTTCCCTGTAATGAAGCCATGGGAGGTGCTGTCACGATATCAGTTGTGGGTCCCTGATTCTTAGAGCAGTGATATCCAGTGCAGATTAAAGTAACTGGAAGCTCTCTTATCTCCAATGACCTCCTATAATTCCTAAAGGGTCAGACACCAGACCGGATTACCCAGACTAAAGCACACTTCAGAGATGCCTTTTTCTACTCATTTTTGCACACTATGTAACTACAGATATGGCTGCAGCCACTGTCCTAACTTGAAGATGTGATTTTTTTTTCTAATAACTTTAGCCCACAGGAATACACAGAAGTATCTGATATATTAAGTGCGTGTGCTGAATAAATCCAGAATCTAGACATCAGACATCTAGGTACAGGTGTATTCCAAACTGACTGTAAAACTTCTCAAGCTTTTAAAGTTCTKATCTTCAAGATGCAACAGGGGACTTCATTAGTATTTATAAAATACTGAAATATTCTAAAATACCCTTATAAAATCCAACAGTTAGATCCACAAAGGTGAACATAGTAAGTAGAGTCTTAACCAATACCTACTTTTATGTATACAAATGTCAAATTAATACAGGGAAGTCTGAAAATGCATGCATACCTGGCATGTGCTAAAAAGAAAGTAAGATTAAAAAAAAAATGCTCTATTGTTTGAGATTACTAATTATACCTAAATGGTTACTGTCAAGGTGGGAAAAGGGGAAACTTGGAAGTGGCATTATGAATTGTTCTCTTAGCCTTGCACTCCAGTATACTCTTTCAAACCTGTGCAAGTCACAGATAAAACRGTGTTTCCCAGTAAATATTTACAATCCTCAGAGTAAAATAATTAATATTTGCTCAGATTTGGGATGCCGAGTGACTGACTCATGATTCTGACTGCCACGTTTTCATGGGAAGGTATGCAATACTTGAACCCATCTCACAGCAGGGCTAGTAACTTCCCTTTTCAATAATCTGTATATTAATTAATATTTTAATCTTAGAAATAATGAGATAAACATGAATGGTAGTACAATATCTTGTACTTATTATATTACTTGTACTTATAATTATATGAGACACCTTTAGAAGGTTTTATTACTCTTTTGTTAGTAACTTTTTTGTATTAGTAGCAGTTTTGGAACAAGATGGAGTTTTTATTGCTTGAAMCCGTGAGTGGAATGTCCTGGGGCATGGTATGAGAAAATGTAGTTTTTTGAAGGTTAGGAGTCCACAGGGATAGTTCTGGAAGACAATATAAAATGGAGGAAACTGAATCTGGCACAGTTTCATCTATAACACTGCTTTTTGGAAGTAGCTTCAGGAGCAAATACCAGAAAAATACCCAGAAACAGTCCTACCAAGAGCTAAGTGGAATGGTTCAAACAGAATCAGGGGTTAAGATTATGAATTGATAGTGAAAAACTGTTTTTCAAATACACTCACTTCCTGACCATAAATAATTTTCCTTTTGCCAGGGAAAGGCAAAAAATATTGTCTGAAGTGCATAAGGCAGAGAAAAAAGGGAATTAAGTCAGTCTGGATGAATATGAAATATTCCTCAGCATGAGGAAGACCAAACTGCATGGGGTGTAGAAAAAAAGGGAAGCAAAGTGAAACTAGACTGGACTTGAAAGAATAAATTRTAGCCAAAAGCATGACAGTGAAAAAGGGTAGCAGCTTTCATTTAAATGGGGAAACAAGTTCCCATGAAAGAATTAGTTGAAACAGCAGAGGAGATGATGGAAGTTTCAGTAGTTTATGGATAAAGGGGTCTGATAGATGTTGYTATCTGGAGCAGGACTGATGATTCCACCTAAGGCAAAAGACACTGATGTTGGCTGAAAAAAAMCCACTTCTTAGAAACAAATTACCATTAAAACCAGAATATCTATTTGGTGACATAAGAAGCACATCTCCTGTGCTTCAGCCTTTAAACTGTCACAGTCACTCAAACCTGAGCTGACAGCYTTATTGCCTGGTCCCTGAATGACTAAGCACTGATTTTTTTTATGTCCCTTTGCCTCCATTTTCCCTTCTTTCCCTGTTTAAGACCATCACTCAGAAAAGTAATATCTAGTATAAAATATTGGCAATCACTTGGCTGCAATTTAAATGAAACAAGTTATATTTGCATTGTTACAGTTTTCTAATTAAAGTTTTAAATTGTGAAGATCCCATTGTCCTTTACTGTAATTAAAAACATTATAATGAACAGAGTCTTCAGAATTAGTAAATTAAGGGGATTTCACTTTTAAAGTAATAAATATATTAATTCCTGAGATTCTGTTCCTATATAAAAGAGCAAAAATAATCTGTATATAGGGAAATTCCCTGACCCACTATATAGGCACTTATACAAGAGTATATCATATATATTATACTCTGGAAAATGAGCTGTAATCCAATTTAAAATAATTTTGCAAGCAGGTTTTTTTTTTGTTTTTTTTTTTAATATGTTTTGTACAAGAGCATAAGATCAAAACAGATACAAGGAAGACACTTCACATTTCTTAGTGGTAGCCTGATTTTTTTGAAGAAAATAGATAATCTTTAAAATGACAGAGGTACAATGCCTTTATACTTTTCAAAAACTAAAAAAAGAAAGCAATTTGATTGTCTGTTAAAAAAGTGAAATACATTATAAAATAGAGGAAAGATGAAATATTAATGCTTTGTTGCCTTTTTGTCAAAACATCCAATTATGAATGTCTTGCTTTTGAACATCGTAGAGAAAATGTGATGCATTCTTACTGTTTTTCCTCAACTGTAAGCTTAAAACTGCTAGTACAATAAATTTAAAAAAAAATAAAGACAAAAAATTATACTTTTTTATCTGTTTTAATCAAATAGTGGCATGCAATTTATGGTAGGATACTAGACTTACATAAAATGTCTGGCAAAAATGTGGAGGTTTTGAAGGAGAATTCATAGACACATGTAAAAAAATGTGCTATATASCATGAAAGATGACTAAACTTGTAAAAAGGTAGACATAATAAAAAAATAGGCACAATCTGGATGCAATAAGGATAATGAATAGAAACCAGTATGATGGCATTGATGGAACAACTTTTTTTTCGGGTAACAATAAGACAAAAYTCCTCATTATTCCAGATTGCTTTTGAATCATTCAACCGTATTTGCTATAGGTAACCCACAGATGAGAGAGGAAGGAATGATCCAGGACAGTGYGAATAAATGATAATAATCTTCCCTACTGCCCAACATTGAAACCAAATTCTTTAACTGCAGAGGCAGCTGGGTCTCCAAGTTATGCATCTGCACCTAGAAGTTATGGCTCAGGATATATGGGACACACACACCTTTCTGAACAGTCAGTTTTAAGCCACTRCAGATGTATGGTTGGGAATTTGAATGAAGTCTTTCCTCTTTAAGGTTCATCCTGGTACATTAATCACATGCCTGATAAGTAGACAGCAATGTAGAGAAATCCACTCAGAGGAGGACTCATTTTTGTCCTAGCCTTAATTCCACAGCTGGTCTTGCAATTTCTGTAATGTTTCTAAACTTTGCTTCTTGATTTGGTCCTGTAYTTCAGATGAAATTCAAGTGTACGTGATTGTCACAGCATGGATAGAGAAAAAAAAAAAAGAGTTTACAAAATTTCTTATTATGGGCCCAAGAGTATCAATGTAGGAGAAAGTGAGTAAATGAATGTCCATAAATGTTCAGTCTCTCTCTGCCACTGTAATTCTCCATCTGTCACTGTAATTCAGTGACTAATGGCAGCAAATCAGCTAGAAGGTTTCTTTTCCTAGGATAGTCAGTGCTGCACAATATAAAAATTTATGAAATATATGAGCAGATGAGCTACATATTTTCTTTCTGTTAACTTTTCAACTCTGTTATTCTACACAGCAAATTAATTACATTATTCTGCCAAATTCACCTACAAAATTCATCATGACACAGAAAGTTGTCTGTAGAGTTTTTAGAGGAAACAAAGTATGAAGTTGGTGCCATGRTTTCTAAATGCATGCAGTAACTTTTGAGATAGTTCTGTAAGAAAACAAAAAGAAAACTTTCTTCACAATACACACACCCACACACTGTGAGACATTTATATAAAAACTCAGGCTTAAATATTWGGGATATTTTAGGATCTGTCCCGTGAAGAGCTAATGGCTTTTCCTCATTGATTGTAACACAATGAGACATGTTCCACTCAGACATTGSAAAGAGTCAGAATTTTATTTAAATTGCATGTCTTCATTATTCATCTACACTGAAGAACTAAAAGGCAGCAGCAAGAAAGCAGTGTTTTCTGCAATTTTCATAGTAACGTGCTATACCTGTCATATTTTTGCAAGCTGTCGAGGCTCATTCTGCCTTAGAATATGTTCAGAGTCTTCTATCTTCAAATTCTTGAAGTATATTTTGCTCCTGTGTGTGTCATATTCTGAAGTACATTTTCAAATATTACATATTACAGTGTAATTTGGTGCTTGAATTTGTGAGCACCACTTTGTAACCTAAGGAAGACTACCAGAAGGCAGGGATACAATGGATTATTTCTGGTACATTACAGGAAAACTCAGGGCCCTAAGATGATTCATAGCAGGACTTAATAATTTGAAAATTCACTCTTCATCTGAAAATTGTGAAGAAATAGCGTTTATTTTTTTTTTTTGTTTCTCATATCTATGGCAAATTTCTGTGCTGGATTTACAAATGAAAAGTTTTATTTTCAAACTGCTACTTCTGGAAAATTGCTGGTTTTTTTGCTTTCTTGGTTGGTTGGTTTTTTGTTTGKTTGGTTGTTTTTTTTAAATACTTCACCTCTCTCATTTCTTCCCACAGCAATAATCTTATTGAAGCCCAAACTGAATCACGAGTACACCTCACCCTGCAACCCTGCTCCCTCTAACTATGATACAGTGCTACCACATTGCCTTGCTCAGATGTAGCTAATAGGAATTTATTCAGGTGTTTTGWGATGATGGATAAACTGAAACAAGAGATCTCACTATAAGTCATTTGATTTTAGGCATGATGATTTTACAGGGTTGATACATGAGGTTCCATCATTGCATTGACTTTATCAATTGAAATTAATTGATGAATTTAACCTTCCTTCCCCAGCCTTCCATGAAATAAATTTATAGCAGATAAAGTTTATTTTTGTTATAAATTATTTTCCTCTATAGCTCACTCCAAGATTTTTTCATTCTTTCTGTGATAAAACTTAAGTACATTGGAGGTTTTCAGCACTATCCCTGCTTCCCCATTCAAATGAAAAATGATATACATTTGTCAATTTATATTATTTTGCTAATAAATACTGTGATGCATATAAATACATTTATGTGACACATTTCAGCTCAATGGATCCCAAATTACTCTGTCCCTTATCCTTATCTCATACCTTCTGATAGACCTATGAAAGACCATTGGCTATTTCATTGAAATAACCAGTGTTGCATCAATAAAAATCTAGTGTAAGCACAGATCTTTAACCTATAGTGAGACAGTAAAGCTTGTAAACTTACTACAGTTTTGTCTGCTGACACATATGATACAAGCATTTTTCATTAGATAAAAAAATAGAGTAGGTGTCAAACAACAAATTCAAAAGACTAACAGTTGTTTGAGAAAATTTCCTGAAGTTCCTGAAGTTGCATGAAAATAGGGTCCTGAAAGGGTTTGAAGGATCATGTGACTCCATTGTCAAAATGTATGTTAATCTTTCAGAGTATCTGGCACATCTATTAATTTTATATTACTTCAGCTTATAACTAAATGTTGAGCAGAATTTTATTTATATTTTTATGAAATGAGGAACTAATGTAATATCCAGTAACATCATGTTTATTTACTGCATTGCACTCAGAACACCCAYAACAAGTTAATTTATTTCACATTTATTTGTACCTTTTACTACTGAAAATACATTACAAATTGCAGAAATGTTTTAGCACGTATCCAGTCYGAGGAAAACGGGTTGTATACTGCTTTACAGGCCAATTTGTTAAAGTAATTGACATTCAGAAGTGGCAAAATGTGGCTTCATGTAGCCTAACTTGCAGCTGAAATTMATAAGAAGCAAAAAACCTACCACACTATTTTAGATTCAAAATTGAGTATCAATAGTTACCCAAAAAAAGAGGAAATCCATTAGCTGTAAAGTCAAGGGAGCCTATGCTTCACTGGCTMTTTTCTTTACTAAGACTACCTTTTTCTTCAAAAATACTGATACAATTACTGTGTTATTTATGAATATTTCTAAATTACTGACAAAGCTTAGGCAATCTTTTTCTTGTTTAAGTAGTTTTCACAATTACAGTAAGGGCCCTTAAATCCTCTGCAATGTGAATCATGTTACAGTGTCACATCTTGTATTTAAAAATGAAACATGTAAACATTTTAAAATGRATGCAATCAGACTGATGTAACACAACATGACACGATACATAAGGTCAGAAATGTTGAGATTTTAAAGGGTTTTGCATTCTTTCTTTAAAGAAAATATACTTGACATTATTTTAATTAGTTTTCGATAAGATGAACATCCTAAAATTTGGTGTAAATCGTGTTTAGAACATACTTTGTGCTTGAAAAATTGTTATATTGGAAAGAAAATGCCAATGGTTGTAATATTTGGTAAGTAATATTTGTCTAATTTAATTATGAATTTTATTGAACTTGTAAAAAGACAATCTTTGCCACCATTTAAAATTCAGTATGCTAATCAATCCCACAAACTTGGTTTGCTTTTGCCTGCAACAATAAAGATTTTGTCTGGAAGAAAAAAAGCTGATTTCCTTTCCCTTCTTTAACACACCAGAGATATCTCTTCTTACATACAATGCCAACATATTAACAAGGTCATGTTTTGAGAATTCTTACATCTGAAAGAGAAAAGGCAAACCACAAAACAAACAACCCAAAGCAGCTACAAATTGACAGTGCCTGCAGAATAACATAAATAAAGTAGCAAAAAAATATATAACAGCATGAAGACAAGTAGCTCCATTACTCTGTACTCAGCCAGTACTTCATTTTCAGTGGAAACAGCTTGACTGTGTAAAGAGAAACAGTCSGAGTCATAAAAGACATAGGAACTTAGTAGGCATTGCTACTGCTGGCCCTGTCCTTGTTGGGCTGCCTCACGAGGAAATAAATCATTTACCGAGGTAACTTACTCTTTAACAGGACAATTTACCATATATTTTAGCAGTTTTGCTCATTGCTACTCCCCCTGTCTTTCATGCCACTGTCGTATAAGTAATATCAGGCTTGCAAATTTATTTTAAAAATCCTTATATGCATTTTTGTCACAGAAATATCTTGTCCATGGACTCTGTTCCCCCCACCTACAATTTCCCTTTTCCCTGTTTCACTACCTAGCAAATTGCAGATTAGTTTCTTTTCCTATTGAATTAAACTTCATTTCCTAGCAGCTGCTGCCTGAGAACTAATTCAGAACCACCGACAGGAGAGGAGTCTGTTACAGAGGAAGCCATCAAAAGCTGCCTCACTCTCTTGATTCATGCGCTCAGATAGAGCCTCTTGACAATAATGTCTTGGTTGGTAAATTGCCTTTCCTTGTGAAATGGGAAGCCAACTCTTCTGCTTCTATTGCTGTTTACCCCTTGTGATTTTGGAGCATAATTGGACTTTCTGTACTCACATTGCAGGGGGTTTTGAGCAGCCCTATTAACAAAAATGAGATCACTCATGCGAAAAGGTGATAATGTGAAAAAAAGGTGTCACATTTTTGCCTTTTTTTTTAATATTCTGATGTCTCAACACAGCAGAACACATTTTTACATGAAGTTTCTAATGTTTAATAGTAATGCATATTTACAGTTAATGTCAGCTTAATTAGTCTCAGACATGAGAAAAATAGAGAAGGGTATTCTTTTGAGTTGTTCTGAAACTGCCCTCCCACTGAGACAGCAAGTGGCAATGTTTCCTGCTGACCATCTGAAGTAACCAAGCAAAATAGCTGGAAGAATTTTGTAATAGAGCAGAAAAAGTGCAGCTAAATTTCTATCATGATATTGATATCTGAGTTTAAGGTCTAGTCTATCTATTAAGGGCAGAAACTCAAAGCTAGGCTTCTGGAGAAGACACTGAGGGGAAATACTACGTGACTTGTGAATTGGAAGGGATTACTTGAAGCACAGATGAACAAGAAATGGTGAATGAGACAGTAGATGTATTTACCATCTCCTAAGTAATTTTCTTTTAAAATTTTTGAATTAGCAAAAATGGAAGTCTACACTGATTTCCAAGCATACATCTGATTTTGTGTATGAGAAAACATGTGTTATGTCTTTTCATATGTAATTTTGGGCATAAATGTTGCTTTCAAAGACAAAACCTATGCAAATGAAGATAAATGTACTAAGTACATGTACCATAAATTAATACTTTTAATTCAAATATGGTTAAATCAAAAAATCTATCAGCCAATCTATATGTCCTAGTTTACATGGAATAACTATTAGGTCACAAATAGAAAGTGGAAATATCCTAAAAACATTCTTATGTTTGCCTTTGAAGTTCTTTGTGGAGAATATTTACACTGATATTTAGTAGAGACTTAATTTAGAATGAGAAAATAGGAGAGAATGAGACATAGAGGTACCTAGATGAAAAAAACTGGCACAAAATAAAGWAAAAAACAGCAAAGAAAGGGATGGTTTTCCTTTAGAGTTTGAAAACAAAAGTATGTTTCAAACGAAAAGTAATACATTTCCATTAACACATGTTATGAAAGAGAAGTTGAATTTGCTGGAACTCACTTTAAAAGAAGYCCAATTCATGACTCCATAGACTGGTSACATTTTATTCAGTACCAGAAAAACACTAARGATGAACCAAACAGAAAGAGAAAAYTTATAAATCACCTTGAACAAAACAGCATTCCTTCACAAAGRATATTTATATACTCGTGTACGCATGTAAACATTTGTGAAGGTAAGTAGAGAGAATGATGAATAMACTTATGTTTTTGTATATTTACTCATTTCTTTATTAGCATAAAGAGTGTATGCATTAAGAAGAAAAATCCATGAATAGATCATTATGTAAGAGAATTTTGCAAGCGTAAACAACGCTCTTAACAGAAATATGAGGTTTGCCAGACACAAGGATCTTTATTCTTAGATAGATGCTGGTACATAGTGGTGTGACAGTTATTCAGAATTAAAATTTATCTTCTCCATTCAAAGCTTTTACTGTGGCTGGATCCCAAACAATAACTATTTGTGTAGTCTGAGTAAAAACCTTCTATTACCACATACTAGATCTCTGTAAGTATGTTAATTTGTGAACAAAGTAAGGATTTAACCAAAGTTTTCAGTTTTGTAGACCAAACGCCATCTTGAAAACTTCTTTGTGGATAACATAAAATAATATAATTCTAATGGGATTAATTAAATRTTCATTGTCTTTTGTCTACCCTTAAGCCTTAAGATGTGGAGTTGGTGCCTCCAGTTTCCTGATCTTACAGCTCCGATTGCAGAGAATCTCCCAGACATCCTTTTCTTGTAGGTGAACTTCACTTTGCACATCATGGAACAGAGCAGCTAAGCAGACATGGCACCTATGTTTGAACAGGAAAAATGTAATCTTCCATTTGAGTTCCTCCTCATTCCTATTCTCAGACTGAAGCCACAGTAAATTTTAGTCAGTTCTGCAAGAAGCAGGGAGTTGGACTCAGTGATCCTTATGGGTTGCTTCTAACTCAAATTATTTTATGATTCTATCAGAAAAGTCATTCTTCAGAGGGAAAAAATTTCCAAGAGGTCTGTCTGCCTGCAATTTTATACATTCTCTAGACCTCATTCTAGGCAACTGACATCAATATAAAGTTCATAATTATCTATAGAAGACAAGAACAGACAGTAATAACAGATCAAAATATGATAGTTTCAAACAGATACATAGAACAAATAGATTTTTTTAACTCCCCAAAATTCAGTAACTTATATAAATGTTAACAACAGAAGATATTGAAACCTAATACCTACATATATGTGTTGCAAGAAGGTGAAATTTACTTGCCTGCATCCTTCCACCTTCATTC
>NW_026623384.1:278604-294621 GCF_030028575.1 Malurus melanocephalus | reverse complement strand
AAAAAAAAAAAAAAAGAAAGAGAACATCTGTGCTCTATATACCTACACAGATTAATCAGTTAGACTGGCAATTCCATTGGAAAATCGATAGAGAGAAAATAAGAAAAAAATTCAAAGGTCGTCAAGCAAATGGCTTGTGGAGGCAGAAGCTTCATAAAAATAGCCCAGTTTATGACTGCTATCCTATCTGAGTGAACCACAGTATGATCAATTGCATCTTACACATCTTTCTTGACCAGTCATGCATTTCTTCCCATTCTGCACTCTGCGTATTTTTACAYTTTCAATCAAATAATGATTAGCAATAATCACAGGTCAAAGTATGAATTCAGATCCTGCATATCTATCACTAAGTCAAGCATATTTATCACTAAAACAAAGAATATCTATAATAAATATTCAATCTAATTATTTAAGGTGACCTAGATCTTTACAGGATGGAGAACTGGGTAGAGAGCAATCACAAACTTTAAAAATGGAAAATTATTGTGATACTCTGAATAAAGTATAATAAATTATACTGATCTTAGTACCATCCACATGAACCACTCCATATGTAATAGCAATTTTGAAAGACACTCATAATATTTAAGTAACATAAAATACGCAAAATCATGTCTAGTAATATTATGATCTTACTCAACTATAACTTCATGTTTAGTTATGTTCAAAAAAAAGTCTTGATCATAGACCTTTTCTATTTTTAATATAAATGTATCCTTTTGTCCGAAAACAACCTCTGAATTTTCAGCAAAATTAGACACATTATGTTAATGCTTTTCACTCTCTCTCAGAATTAGGAATAGACAAATATGATTTTTGGAAGGTCATGAATACAGCTATATAGAATTGGGAGAGATTCTAATCATCTTTACTAAAACTGAAATAATCTAGAGAAAGAAAAATTGAACACTGTAAAGATTCTACCAYGACATAAAATCATGTGAATAACCATCATTTAATATGAAAAATATAAAAGAGGGTTTGTGCACAGAAAGCTGTTTGTTACTTTTTTAGCTTTCCATAGTCCATGTTTTCTTAGTCTCATGCTGTATTTCCAATACTAAAATAATATTTGGGTAGGCTAGTTTGAGTGCTTTCCTTCTTAGTGACAGTCATAAGCCTTGGCCCCATAACACCAACTGAAATAAATTATGATTCTTTTGATCAGTCTTAGAATATGTTTGCATTATAACTTGACAGAAATTCAGTCATAGAAAACATGGAGATTTTAGCAAGYTTCATATTAAAGATATCTTCCTGTCACCAAATGCCTCAAGCCATGCCAAGTTTCTCAATTATTTCTTCATCTCAGTCTTTGCTGGAAAGGTTAAAAATACAGGAGTCCTAGGCCCCAGAGTCAAGAAGGGATGTCTGGAGCAAGGCTTACCCTTGCTAGAGGAAGACAAGGTTAAGGATTATTTTAAAAAAAACAGACACAGATACATCTAATTTTCTCAATGTTAGAGCAAGGATTTATACGTCTTAGTTTTAGGTCTATTTTTTTTTTTTTTAATATTATTTTTTGTTTTATATTATTTGGGTTGGACTATTTGTTTATTTGTAGGGATGTAAGCTTATTTCTTTTTCCTTTTGGTTTTTTATTTCATGCAGGATTAAGTAGTCATCTAAGCTTTGTGCAATAGAGAAATAATTCAAACAGGCAGCTATCTTAACASTTTTTAAGGCAGATGAATCATTGTGAAAGTAGGTCCTTCATCATTACTAGGTGAAGACAAACATTGAACTGTTAGGTGAGATGAGCTCCACCTTATAAACTTAGCATTATGTAGATTTGTTTTTTTTTAATTTTTTTTTATCCTTTTATCCTACAAAATTCTAAAGAAGTTCACAAACATATGCATCATTTAAACTCATTGAAAAGTAGAAAGTTGTAGCAYGAAAAATAAGTTTTACTCAAAACCTTTTATAATTTGGATTAACTAGAATTGAACTACAAATAAAACTATGCAGTAATAAGCAACCTGCAGGTATTCTGTAGCTTTGTTTAAATGTAGTCTCAATGAATATTCYGGCAACAGTTTCTGACATCGGACTATCCAATCAGTACTATTTATCGGCCTTTTATCATAAACAAACTAAAAATACAGCATTTCTGGCTCAGCACTCACATATTTAAAGTAAAAACAAAGACTAGAAACAAAAATTATTGTGCAAAGATTTATATAAAGCTCATTATTTCTGTTTACCTAATTTCAGTATGTGACGTGTGCATATGAATTTTTACTGAGAGAAGAAATATTTACTATCATGAGCAGAAACAATTAATTCAGTTGGTCTGCCTGGTTGAAAAATGGACACGTATTGAAAGTCTGAAATCTTACTGTCACAATATATTATCCCATATTTCAATCTTTATGTTTTGTTAACTTCTAATGTATTTCTCATTTTAAAAACTTCCTTTACGTCCAACAGTGTTTAGTGCTATTCTTTACATTGTCAAGTGTAGAAGCTGAGAAATCACTTGTCTGTCAATATCCTGGTTTGCACATTATTWAATGTTCCACTTTAATGCATATGAAACAAAGCTTTCTTTAACCATATATATTAGTAAATGAATATGCATTTGTTTGGTCAGCTTTGCTGCCCTTACTTTCCACAGATAAACAGATTGCCATTGCATATGATCTGACATGAACTGAAGTGAAGGAAAACACATTAAGGGGTGGAAGAGATCTGATTAAAATAGATAGATGTCACATTCAATATTTAGAAGTTTATTTCAAAAACACATTCTGAATTTTCATCACAGAGCTACAGTAGTTTGCCAAGCTTACTTGATACCTGAACTTTSACTAAACGAAAACAAAATGATGCTCTGTAATGTCTGATATGTGCAAGGACTAATCTCATAGTTGCTTCAGTGAATATCTAATTTTAAGGGAGTAATTTAGGTGTAAATGTAAASTGATATTTTACGCAAAATACTAAAGATTAGAGCCCAATACAATATTCTAAGAAAAGTCTAATCAAGACCATAACAACTACKAATTTGTTATTCAACTAATTTTATCAGAAATGTAAAAAGTACAGTGTCACAARTTTGCTTAATTAAAAAATATAACAGAAAAGATCCTGTTAAAGGTCCAAGTTATTATTTACTGATATGTATTCACTGCAAAAAAGGATGTAGGCATTGGCAACCAGACATAAATCAAACCCCCACAATTGACATCAGGCTTGATAAGGAATGTGACCTTTAGTATTCTTGCTATTTCTGTCATACTGCAACACAGTAAAGAAAATTTAAAGAGATCTATTGAATTGTCAATATTAATTTACATGATTGATCACAAAAGTGCATTTTCCAGATTTTTTTGCCCAGCAAGAATTAATGGCAGCAGACTGGTGTTTAATATTCACTAAAAAGATGATACATATCTTTTAAGTATTGAATTTAAAAATCTAATTTTGGACAAAGTATTTCTTGAAAAGAAAAAAAGGCCTAAGTTGTGATATCTGCTAGATCATAAAAAAACCACCAAAAGCRAACCAACAAAAAAACCCAGCAGATTTTCAGTTGTTGATTAACAGCATTTATACTGTTCAATTACAATCAAGTTTGATCTGCCAAGGAAATAGGAAGCATTAGAATGTTCATAATCATTTTGCATGTTTTACCTTTTGTTCAGATAATTACCTCCAGGTACACATGGTGATGCCRTACTGGATCTTGTTAGCTGTACACCTGATAATGCACCGAAAACAATCAGGGCTCATTATCAAATTATTTCCACTGTGATTTGAAAAAAATCCAATGAAGGTATCCAGGAAAAATTACAGAAAATTCAGAAAAAGTACAACTAGATTCTTGGTATCTTAAACCTTGAAGGAGAGTTATATTTGCTGTGGTGCACTTCCAAGCTTTTCAGTAAAATATATATATATATATATCAGAAGATAATCTTATCTCAAGATTGATCAAATTTGGTCTTTGAACAAACTCCATGTTCATTCTGTCCTCCAATCATTCCAGAAGAAAATAACTCTGCAAAAAATAATTGCCACTAGTTTTGAAGTTTRACACTTTTYCATTTCTTTGAAGGTTCTTTTCTCTGTCCATACATAAAGTCTGTGTAGGAGTTCTTGTCATTTTTCCTTCCTGCAATAGAAAAAGGTTGTTTAATTTCATTGCCTTATATTTTCATTGTCTTCATCCTAGTTAAATAAATGAAGGTTTTATGAATCAACATAACACTATCATATATCATATAGCTTGCATTGTTTGACTATCCCTATCACTAGCAGTCCAATTCCCAACATGTCTATTACAAATAATTTCATGTCTTTTAATCTTTAAAAGTAATTTCTTTCTTCACATCCATCTAAACGCTTTCTTCTCCTGTGCATAAATAGCTGCCACAAATTACTTAGCACCTGTCAGCACAGAAATTCCTTTTACAACAAGTTGCCTTCTTAGAATGTCTACTCACACTTTTGCTCTCTTCTCCCTGGTTTAAAGAAGCCGAATATGTAAATGCCACATTCATTATTTACTTCCTCTTTGTACACTACAGATAACTATCTTAAACATTGATACTTATGATGGAAAAGGATTTTTTACTTTTCCCATTGATGAAAGCTAGTCATTCTATTCCCTGTTCATTYTCTGTTTTCTTATCAAATATTTTTCTCCTGTATGATTGTTCAATTATTAGAATAACTTAGACAAAAAGACAGTCTATTTGAAAATATAGGTTGTGTTCATTTCTTCTGTTTTGCAGATTAAAGCATTTTAAAACATTAAGTAACTCTCTCATTAGGCTATTTGTGAGGGTTAGCTCCATTTTTTTTTTTTAATACTGTTAGATAAACAATAAGTTCTCACTATTTTACATTTGACCCATCATGATTATATTTTAGCTATTTCAGAAAACAATAAAAACAACCAATTAAAGCAAAACTTTAAACTTTCCACTATTTGGATGTTGTCATTTTTTTCTGTTATTTCATGTGTTATTGGGGACTAAAGAGAGACTGGGCTGTGTGAAAAATATGCATTTAATCTCTTATTGTTATTATGCTCAATTTCAACAAAATGCCAACTTTTGTCTAAGCAACAGAAAGCTTTACCTTGTGCTAGAAACTCTAGTTTAATTATTCATAATAATCTTGCTGTCTATAATTTTAATATTATTATTTTATTTCAAAGAGTAATTGAAGATGGAAGTGTTCAAGGTAGTCATCTCAATATTTGAGGAATAATATTATATTTATAGGTGATACTYAGTACTGTGCATTTATTTGCCAATGCTCACTCCTGACATACACAAGTATCCTCTTTAGAAATCATGTCCTTTGTCTGCTCAGCACTGCACCAGTCAGTAATACGTTTTATAGCTGTATTGAAGTGACAAAGTACTAAAGAATAGCAGAGGTGTTACTGAAAGAGCCATAAGATAATTTCAAACTTTTAATTTGTACTTGTCATAAGTGTATGTCATAGATAATCCACTCTGGGGGAAAAGAAACCCCAAAACAAAGCAAAACAGAAAAATACTTGCACATTCGTATTGCAGCCGTTTGAATTAGATATTTAACTGTTACCTGCATATGCTAGTATACATTTTCCAGAGTGACAGCTAAGTATGCATCAAGAGACAAGAAAACTTTATGAAAATTGTGTAAAAAATGTGTGGTTTTCTCAAGCTGAGATGTTTAAATTTGAATCAGTGGAGAAACAGTGCAGAAGGGAGTACCATAGATTCAAACATTCAAATCACCAATATGAACTGTTAAGTTTTGCAATGCTGTGGATATTAAAAAGACTGAAGAGTGAAAGAAACAAGTACACAGACAGATGGGAGTCATTTGACTAAATGTACTACTGGAAAGATTTCAGAAGGCATGAAAAGGAGTGTAGTATGGAGACGGAGAGGGAGAGGGACAGGGAGAGGGACAGGGAGAGGGACAGGGACAGGGACAGGGATTGGGACAGGGACAAGGAATGAGAGGACTAAGCACCAAAGCTTTTGAAAACGCATCTTCTAGGAAAGAGATGACACTGCAGAAACAGATGGATCAACTCTGTCTTGATTTACTTACRTGTCTGCAGATAATGCCTTATGTTGATGTAAATAACTTCATATAGTGATATAAATATTGTTAATCAGCTGGAACATGAACATTTGGAAAGACATTGAAGTTAATGGAGGAAGGACAAATAGGACTTGGTTTATCCTAAGTACATCTCAAAATTAAATTTCTTTTCTTGATAAATATAGAAAAGGAACGGTCAAAATCAGTGGTTGCTGATTTCAGGACACTGTGTCATTCAGAGTGTAGCAAGGACTAGATCTGTTCTCATGAATGTCAAAAGGATTTTGCAATTAACTTCACAGCATGATAAGGCCCTGGGTCTTTAAAAATAGAGTTGTGGTATAACTCACAAAGATCTCAATAGTTTTGATTTTTTAATTTTTTTTTTCTACCACATTTTTATAAGGAAGACACAGTCTAACACTTCAGCTATATACATATTTTTAAGCTAGGTGTTTTAAAATATTTCATTCTCCTCTTCTTTTCCAGCACCAATTATTCTGCAATCTGTAGTGTGCTATTTTTCTTACTTTCATTTTTCTGACAGTTTCAGTTATAGTTCTAAAGAAACACAGCAAGACTGAGATTGAAAAATTTCTGTTATTTTATTGAGTAACTGTTTTATTCAAGCAGAAAAATACAAAAGGCAAAAGTGTGTCTTAAATGTCAACTGGAAATAAAGCGTGTTTGTTCTGCATGTATATCTGCCTCAAGAGAAGTAGAGTAAAAGAAGGAAACTTCAGGAAAAATATCACTTCTGATTAGTGTGATTGTGCTATATTGAATTTATGTAAATTAATAATAAAAATGCAAACTCTATTAATACAATATGATACATTATAGATAGATATAGTCTGAATGTTTGACATTACCTTAATGTTTCAATAGCTACTCTAATAATTTTCTAATATGCAGAACATTAAGACATTTACTCTTTTTTGTGTAGCTTAAAGAACACTTTAGCAATGACTGATTCCAAGCCACTTAACTATAAGAATAGTTTTCAAAGAAATACTAATTCCTGTTCAGTATTTGCTTAAAATATGTAGCAAAGCTTTCAGTTGTAAAATGCAACCATCTTGATTAAACAAATTATTGTGCTACTGAAACACAAAAAAGATAACCCAGATAGACATCTATTATGGGTCTCTTTTTAACACTCATACTGTTTCTGAAATAATGGTGAACTGTATTGCCTCTAGACATCCCTGCCCCAAATATAGGGATGTCAGACCAAGCAAGTTTTAATCATGGTACATTTGAACATGTGGGTCATTATTTTGTAAAGACTAGTGAATTTGATTATAAAAATATGTATTCCACTGCAGCTGATAACACAAAAAAAAAAAAAAAGATTTTTCTAAAAAAAAAAAAAAAAAAAAAAAAAAAACCCAACAAATTAGTTGCATGGAAAATGAAACTAGGGGAACAAAACCCAAATAACAAAAAACCCAGCCCCCAAAATCCCCAGATCCCTTTACAAACCTTACCATATCCTCTAAAAATCAGATTATCCATTATTTAATAATTAACAAACCTATCTGCTATAGAAATGGAAGGTTGAAAAGTGACAATAAATCCAATTACCTTTCAAATCCATATCCACTATTTCTAGGAGTCAATTAAAAAATTTAAGCTACAGAATGACAGTAGRGCAGAGCAGATTGAAATGCAAAACTAAAAGTCTGAGTATTTTTCTATCTGAAGAGCAAAGTCAAACCAGTTACTTTTTTCAGGCATAAATCCACAAAAATACCACTCAGAAGGCAAAAAGTTCTGCTACTCTTCCATTTTCTAGGTGATTGTGAATGTGTGTGTATGGTTTGGAGGATGGGGTTTTCTTCTTTTTTCTTTCAATTAAGTGACAATGGATACTTATCTTTAAGCAATATTCAATGTACTCAGAGAGTTTCCAAGGATACCTAGTAAGTTAAAGATGAGTCCTTCACTAAGTAATAATTTCAATTAGTGTATTGTTGGAAAATTTCCTTGARTGTCAACATTCAGGCTTACCTTAGATGCTAGAGCAGGTGCACATTTCCTATTCTGTGATTCTAAGAGCAGTTCCATGAGCAATAAGCTACAGAGTAACAAAATTGCAAATATTGACATCGAACTTCATGCTTAACACCCGGAATACACATAAAATTTACCTTTTCTATTCATATTAACCTATTTAATAGAATTCYCCTGAGGTGTCTTCTCTAACACATGGTATTATTACCAGTTGAAAACAAAGTTTTTTTTCCCAAAAATCTGATCTAAACCTTACTGAAGTCAATAGAAAGAAACCCTTTGACTTTACTGACTTAACTAATGTTARGACCACATTTAATATACTTTACGAAACTGCTAGTGTGGCCCAGATTCTGCAATGATTACTTCAGTCAGTAAAGATTTCTCACCTTCTGTTCAGTCTAACCACATTTTTTTGGTTCAAATCAGAGGCTCACCATCACATTAAAAAATAAGCAAATGAGACATTCCATCTGTCCAATAAAAAAATTTAGAACCTATGTCAGAATAAGCATGATATGTAGAAAAATTTCACAAATTCAGGCAGAAAAATAMAGGAAAAAAGACAAGCTGAAATCTTATCTTGGTTATAATTATTTGGAAATAATTTTCTGATAAGTATTAAGGTTTGTAAAATGTGAATTTTAGTACCATTATTTTTAACATAAGTAAAAAGCATACTAATGCAAACWTTTAAATAACCACATTAGTCTCAATATGTAATAATAAATATTAAATTTAACTCAATTTAACAAGCCCGTTAGCTGAAAGCATTAAACTACACCAAAACCTTTTCTTCATATATATTTTGTATTTCTTGAGCTATAAACAAGCCAGTCACCCAAGTGCACTGTTCATAAAATGCTTCAAGCCAGATAAATCTTGAGACAAAGTCATGCTCAATTTTATTTTTATTTTTAATTTGTTTTTCTAACTCATTGTTTCTTTTTAAAAAAAWTTTTAATATAGACAAAGCTGTTTCCTGTCAACTTAGATTGAAAAGGCAAATAAAATAGTTTGTCTATGCATTTTTTTTTTTTCAATACTGAATATCTTACACGGGTAGAAGTACAATGCAAAGCTTTCTTAATAGGAGAAAGGTATTTTAGCCAATCTGCAGAGTTACCATCTATATTTTTTGGCATAAAACATTGGATGTATGTTTAACCTGCTTAAAATTTAGGTATTATCTGAGTTTGTCAAATAATCTTCTTTTTTAGTTAAYAGACAGACATTTTCTGAAAGGATGTCTTAGAATGGGACATAAAGAACATAGCTAGCAAGCTTAGTTRGCTTTGAACCTACTCCTTTTCTGAAAACCTTTAAAAAAATAGTTTGTAGAACTCCAGTGTTCTACCCCACACTCACAACAAAGTGGCTGAATCTGCACTGCTCTACATCAGCTCCATTAAATTCCACAGCCAATTTTTTTGCTGACCAATATCCTGGTACAGAGCAGGAGTGACCTTCCATCAGCTGCAAGCAGGTTGGAAAATCACTGACCCACAGCACTTTTAGATGATATCTACATGTAGTGCAGGGCTTTGTAAATATGATCTTAAGTACTCTGCAACTTCATATTAAAAACAGGCCCACAGGCTTATGACTCACACTGTGCCTCAGACCCGGGGATATTTTCTTCTAACATTTAGTGGTGAAGGCACAGTGTGAACTTTTAAAAGCTCTCTCCACTTAGTGGTCCAGCTCTGTTAGAACTACATGGTGCCTGAAGCAAGATGTCACATGGGCGAGATGAACGATACATTTAGTTGTCACTTTGAAGGAATTATGATTTTGATTTTAGCTCTTTCCCCTCTATCGTCCCAGTTCTTACACACTGATAATACCAGTGAAAGACGTGCCAGAAACTGTGGTGAGACACTGAAGCAGGGTACGCAGAGAAGTCATAGATACCCCATTCCTGGAAGTGTTCTAAGTAAGGCTGGACARGGGSYTTKRAMMAWTTKGKYYMRKWAAARATGTCCCTGCCCWTGGCAGGAGGATYGGRACTAGATGATCTTTCAAGGTCCCTTCCAACTCAAACCATTCTATGATTCAATGATTCTATTCCCATTGTGCCTCGAGAGTGAGGCAGAGGTAATAGAAAATTTGCTTCAGAGAGATTTAGAGATATTATGTTAAAGGAGTGAAAGATTATCCTTCCCACAGAATCTCTTCTGTGGGTTTCCACTGGAAGTGACATTAGAGCCACCTCGTCAGACAAATAGGAACAYAGTCTCCCTCTCTGAATGGAAGGAGGAAGCAAGCAAGTACCACTATGTGAAAGTACACATCACCAAGGGAAAAAAAAAAAAAATCACAAAAACCCCATTAAGTGATTGGTTAGGTCATCCAATTAATAAGGACAATCTGTTCTGTATGCAAAAGACAAAGCAAAATCTGGACCAGTGAAAGTATGTGATATGACATGAGGAATTTRGACACATCTGCTGCTGCTGAGTGTGATAAAGTCCCAAGCAGCACTTTCCCAGTAATTGTGGTCACAGTTTCCACAGTCTCAGACCTGCTGAATGGCTGCTGTGTGTCTGACTGACTTCAAGAGGAAAATGTCTACATGATGGCTTTTCCACCATAACCTTAAAATAGCAGGGTATAAATAATGAATAAATCAACTAGAACTTTGCATTAGGCTTTATCTAGTCTGAAGTTTAGATACAAGAATGGATCACTTTCATTAAATGAACATTTGGGTATTCTYTTAGGAAAGGTAACTTTGCCTCTAGGATCCTATTGTTTAACTACCTGCTCTGCAACTCARAAGAAACCTAGAGAAGTTGACTGCTTATTATTTTTAACACTGACACTCATTTAAATAACTTTCCAAATAAAATAAAAATTGAACTCTAGATTTCCTGCACACCATCCATTCACAAAATGAATGACATTAGCTTTTTTACCACAGGCAAGCATGTGCCTTTTGTCACATCGAATTTATCATTCTGTGACTGAAACCTTATTAAAAGTATTCACTTTCTATATTTCCAGAAACGGAAGTTTGATTCAATATCAAACTGACATGAATGTAACCCATGTTAATTGTTTAAGATGTAGGTCTTTTTTTTTTTTTTTTTTTTTTTTTTTTTTTTTTTTTTTTTTGCTATCAGAAAAATAGCAAAGGTCCCTAATGGTATGCACTATATTTCTCTAAGGTAACCATAGAGGAATTTTTTACTTTTGTTAATTCTATATCTTATGAAGATTAGATGTGGTGGCTTGATACTGTATAACAAGGAGGAAACTAGTATGTATGTGATAACCTTATTACTCAAGGCTTTATGCCAAAGACATGAATATAGAAATTGGGTCAGGGGAGTCTAGAGGAGGTTGTTTAGTAAAAGACACAATTGTTCCCAAATCCCTTTTTTGAAGTATAGTCATTCAGTTTTCTCTCACTTCCTCCTTTCTAATTCCTACTCAAACCTCCATGCATATTTTTGTCCAAAGACCAGACACAGCTGTCACTTCTAATTAAATTTCAATAACTCAAGCTGAGTATTTGTGAATTTGATTTAATTGTGTTAACACTGTTTTCAATAAATACAGAGAGCAGTCTTCTACTTTTATGTAACAGCAAAAATTGTCTACCAAAAATATCTTGGTGGAGAAAAGAAAGWTTTTTTCTCTGGGATTATGCTGTCAAAATGAAACACAGGGTTAGCTTCTATTTAAGTTTTGTGGCCATACTGTGAAGCAGCTTTATTTCTTAGAATTCAGCCCTGCATTCCCTAACACACTTGGTAATACTCAATAAAAGGAATAAAATGTACCTGCCAGTTTTCCCCAACAGAAACATATAGAATATGCACTTCTCCAAAGCTGTGTTGAACTATTTTTTTAATGTTCCTAGAGAAAAAAGGTCTGGTTTCCAGGATATTACTTTGGTCACTAAAGATCATATGTAACATTATGAGGTCTTTGTCATACTGTTTTGGGCCTGATTTCTACCCAAGAAAGGTAAGATAGGATAAAAATGAAATACTATTTTCTACATTGTTTTACATTTTACCTGATAACAYATTTTTGATTTCACATGGTAGTAGTCATGTACCTGGCAATGTACCTTAACACTCATAATTATGCAAGCAAAAAGCATTTAACTTCTCCAACTCCATGCAATCCCTCAGCTGGAAAGTCTGAGAGGAAAACCTGAACAAATGTTATCTACTGGAGTCTGACACTGTTAAAATCAATGGAACAATAACAAAATTTTAGTGAATTGCAATATATTAAAAAGAWTCTTTATAGACTGTAGTTGTGATCCCAAATTGCAGTTGAGGGATGTATTCAGCAACACCAAGTGCTAATGTAAAATTCCCACTGATTAAGTAATGGCATGACAGTGGTTGTCTGGTTTCATCATCTCAACCTCGACAGCTTTCCTGAATACTCTTTTTTTTTTTTTTTTGCCTTTGAAATAAGCTTAATAAGCTTTAAAGATCTTTTGAGACTGGGAGACAAGTTATGATTAGTCTTGTTGGTCTTATTGAGACTGGGAGACAAGTTATGATTGGTCTTATTTTTTTCCCTAACTGGAAGAAGTACATTGTCTGGGGCCCCAGAGCACTCCTTCTTATACCTTCCTCTCTTCTGTAAAGAACTTCAGTCTGCACAGGAAAATTTTGTCCACATGAATGAAGAGCAGCAGAAAATTAGTAGCATTCAGAAAACAGTTAAAGAACTAAGAAAAGTCTTTAGCAAACTCCTTTATGTTTATCTGATTGAATAAATTAATACATTTAAATTTCTGAGACCAGAAATGGCTTGCAAATGGTCTCCAAATACATCTGTCAGATCACATGAAGATATGTATGGCTACATTGCACCTAGTCATGAAAATCTGACTATATTATGATCTTCCAAGACATCATATATCTCACTATGAACCTGCTTTTAGACAGATTAACCTCACTGTAAAAATCCCTGATTTTTCTCTGCTGTTTATTGAAGGAGTGTAGGATGACTAGTTATAAATGAAGACATTTTAAGCTCAGGTGAGAATAATTTCTCCATGAAAGGCTCAGTTCAACTACCCAGACATMGCTGTCAAATACCTTGTTAAATGTCATGGTATCTCCTACTTGACCCCAGCTGGTGTTCTGGAATAATGCAGATCTTCCACAAAMCCCGTGTCATAGCTGATAAGCTTGTGTGAATATCTTGAATACCCTGAGGTCTCATAAATGGCACTGCATGCCCTATGTTTGGACAGCTGAACTTAGCTTTAAATGGTGATTGCTAAATTTTTTTGATCCATTAAACAAGTTTCAGCGAGCATTAGCAGCACACATTTTGYTTGGAAGATGAAGACAGGTCAGCAGATACAGCAAAACACAAACAGCCTCATAACAGCCTGGCAAGATAGATATTGATCATAACAGAAAGGTAAAACTAGCATTTTATGTTATTTACATTTATTCTAACACATTGATAACATAAGTGAGATGAAATTTGTAAGATTACCTGAAACAAATAGTTACAAATGCAAAGTGATGGTCAACTGTGCATAGTGGATATGATAAAACCTCTGACTAAATAAAAGAACTACCTAATACATTGCTCCTCAGATCCTCAGAGTCCTGGGAGATTGAGAGTCCAAGCAACAATTCAAGGGACTCAGACATCCTTACAGAATCACATCAGCTCTTATAAAAACTTTCATATATACATATATATATATATATATATATATATATATATATATATATGTGATAAACATAGTTGTGTGTGTGTGTGTGTGTGTGTGTGCACATTTCTTTATTTGTATCTAGAATCACACAATAATTTAGGTTGGAAAACATCCAGTTAAATCAGGTAGTTCAGGAACTTGGCCAGCTAAATTCAGAAAAGCTCTAGGAATGAAGATTCCAAAAACTCTCTGAGTGAACCTGTTCCACTCCATCATCATGCTCTCAGTAAAATAATTTTTAAAAAGTAAAAATAATTTAAAAATAATAACAACAATAAGAAGAAGGTTTTTTTAAAAAAAAGAAAAAAGAAAAATCGTCAATTCAGGAATTTCTGTGTTGAGCCAACTGTCTTCTGCTGCTCTCATGGTGCACCTTTGAGAGGAATTTAGTTAAGTCTTCACTATTCTTCTAGTCTTCTCCAAGAAAGGAGCTCTAGGGAATTACAAGAGCTCCCCTTAACCTTCTGTTTCTTGAACTTAAAAAAGGTAAGTTCTCTCAGTATAATAAATACTGAATTATTTRAAATTTCCTATGGTTACTATTTTAGTAAGTTCAAGAACTGCATGACAATTGTCATAGTGTTGCTCTGAATGTAGTTTGAGGTGTTTTGATGAGCCTGGGACTGTATAGAGATTCCTTTGCTCACCACCTTTGGTTGGAAAGCTCAGCAACTGGGTAAAAAATTGAAAATATGCATTCAGTTAACCTGATTGACATGCCTTAGTTTGCGTGCAGCATAATTCCAAGTGCGGAAAACAACTATAATAGATTGGTCTTCATCTAGGTAGCAGAATAGTAAAACTCAATGTTTAGTTTATTTCTCTTAACTTTAGCAATGTTCAATTAAAGCCTCTAAATATGTAGTAGTCACATTCACTCATTTACTAAGTGGTAAATACCTACATTAATAGGCAAATTAATCTAAATGTGAAAAAAGTAATTGAAGAATAAAGTAATGTCCTCTGGAAGTTTTGTCTTGGTTTACTTAGTASAACTTGCTGAATACAATGACTCTCCTAGAATTGGACATTTAGCRTAAACCAGGTAGATCTGAATACATCAAACTTAAACATGAAATCAAATACACTGTGCAAGAAAGAAAACACTGGTATTTCTCAGCTTTGTGACATTGATGAAGACTGTGATTTATGACTGGAACAATTTATCAAATCCATAGTGAGATTCTGCAGGACTGAACAATTTCTTTTTATACAGACACTCTCAAAAATATATCTTCTGATATTGATATATATCAGAAAAAAAGTAATGTATTGGTATTCACTTCTGTTGTGTTATCCTCATAATTTATTAAACCATCTAAACATGCACCAAGATTGATATTCTGAAACCTGTTTACCATTCATGTACAAATAAATAGATATTTCTCTGTCCACCTACAAGCAGTGGTTATAATTATATTTTTTATTATTTTGACCTTGAATTAATGTCAAAGCTATGATGTATATCTGTGTTACACCCACTCTCCTCAAAAACTTCCTAGTTTAATCACTGTTACAACTAAACTGGGTGTGTGGTCTGAATAAGGATCTTGTAAGCTATTTCCAAACTTTCAGCCTTTTTTAAAGCGGAAAAAAAATGTATCATGATACTTGTTTTTTTTCAGTTTTACTTCTGAAGGATTTTGTGTTTTCTATTGCTTCCTGAAGATCAATAAACACAAAATTGACATATCTTTTTCCAGTCTTAATATGGTATTTTTTTCTGGAGATAAATGATGTGTAAATTTAATTGCCTAAAYCCAAAAAGAGTGTTTGATGTAAATTATGTTGAAATTGTTGGAAATCTTTTGAAATTACTATAAATCTTAGCATTGGTAACAATAGCTTTTGGATCAGGGACTGAGAAGCCTGAGCAGCTTCACTTTCAAAAGTTCTTTCTGCATGTTCTCAATGATGTTGGGGGATTAAATGGAAAATAAATGACCTACCCTGTGCAAACATGACAAATAAAAGAAATAATATAGCAAAGTACATCCAAGAGGGAGATCAATATTGACATATTTTGGGGCACCTTATTATTTTTTTGGTTTTCTGTCATTTGAAGTTACTTGTACACATTTGTTCTCAACATCATTATAAGCTACTGAAAAGTCATGATACGGGAGCACAAGCTAAAGAAGAAGAGATCTGTTAGCAACCACCAAGGGCTTCAATTCTTTGCCTTAAAAAAAAAAAAAAAAAAAAAAAAAAAAAAAAAAAAAAAAAAAAAAAAA
>NW_026623384.1:274760-278599 GCF_030028575.1 Malurus melanocephalus | reverse complement strand
CCCTTGTATATGTAAAATTCATAGTAACAACTGTAGCCACCCTCAAGTGTAGGATACCTTTTATCATATAACTTGTCATACTGAATTTTATGTATTTCTACCTACTTACACAAGTAGTAGTAGGCTTGGTAGCTAGCATATATTTCTCTGCATAGATATTAGTTCTGTTGAATTAGAGAAAGTCTTAATTAGAATAATTTGAGTCCCTGTTTTTATTTCTATTATGCCTTCTCTGCCTCTATAARAAAAACATAAGTAGTAAATTTTGTCCCTTAGTAAATTAAATGAAGCCCCCRCTAGGTAAAGAAGACAAGAAGAAGMGGAAATTGAAAGAAATTCACTGTGGTCCACAAGTTACATCTGCAGAGAAAAAGAAACATTAGAGAAAACTTCAATTTTTGTGAGGTGTTCAGGACTTAGTCAAAGCCATGACGGCTTGACCCAGTGCGTCAGAATCACTCATTGAATGCATCTGATAAAGAAAACCAAAATTAAAAGATTTTTAAGATGGTAAGGTAATGAAGTATTATGAGATGATGGATCAGGCAGGATAGAGATTATAGCCTGGTCTTGGGAAGAATTATTTTATGACTAATACAACCACAAAAACTAGGAGAATGTTTACTGAATATTTACTGCAGACAAAAAGGTGGGAGACAATATCACTTCTGAATAAAGAAGAATGTGGTGATTTACAGAGCTCCCTGGATCACAGAAATGCATAAAGCMGGTTAGTTCTTAAAGAAGAAGTAAAGAAAAGGCTAGATAGAACATGAGGGATATTTAGGTCTACAGTTCAAGCTGTGTAAGCATGATGACATTGTCAAAATCTGCTGCTTTCACTCTGCTTTTTGAAACAGCGATCTAATCTCTGCCTGTGAACTCTACTTTTGAGATCTGTTTATACATACTGAAAATAAGTATAATGCATTATCTGCCAGTGTTTCTGCTAGGTCAGATGTGATTCAAAGTAAATGACAAGGAACTGGTTGGAGCAGCTTGGCAGAGCACTGAGTTATGAGGTGTTTAAATAATAATTTTTACTCGTGATCTGGAGACAAATTCTCATATATCATGTGACTGCAAGATACACATATAGGCTTTATTTAAGTGGACAGTTTTCTTCAAAATCTAGAGGTCATTAGCAGCAGGACATGTCAAGGATGTGATCTGCTGATTTACTGATTGCCAAATGTAGTTATAGTACTAGGTTATGYCACGCACACAGTGCTGAATTGATTTTTGTGAAAGATGGATGCAGGATGCTGATTGGCCTTGTGGCTAGAATTCTGTTCCAACATATAAATAGAAAAAAAAAAAAGAAAATTAAATAAGGTCTAAACATGATTATCTACATGTGAACTACATATCCCGTTTATGACAATAAGGATGTGGGGCTAAAATCCAGTGAACAGATAGTATTGTATAAATTTAGGGTACCTTTCRCAGTCTACAGTTGCCAAATCACCTGTTACTAAATAAAGTTCCTAATCACCTTAGAAAAAGGAGTTGAATAAGTTATAAACTCAACAAATACAGATAACTATTGAAGGTTAAATAGGGTGCTAGTGGAATTTATGTAAGTATGTACAAGCAAGATATGGACTGCATCAGGAGCACATGCTCTGCCTTGTTTCTGCTGACACCTGAGAAAAAAGAGTCAAAGTAACCTTGCATCTACTGGGCTACTGATTTGGCAAACTCTGAAGAGATTCAAACTAAATATGAGACTCATTTTAGACTACAATAGAAACAACAGCTTTTCCCAGACCAAGTTTTAGGATAACTATCATTTTTCTGTACTCTGTGTTAGGATCGCTACTGTATTATAACTGTAGTACTGTATTAGACTCTTAAATAATAAATGTTCAGGTTCTTAAAAAGTTAGATTGACATAGCTAAACAAAATTAATAATAAATTAATTATCATAATTTTCCAATAAAAGTATGAAATTAGTCACTCAGCCATTAAAAATATTTTTATATATAAAAATGTTTCCAAGTATCACTTTTTTTAATCATAGTTTCAGATTCCTGGTTTCTCCCACTTTYTAGAGAGAGGTAACAGTAATTATATAGCGTTTTAAATCCACTGAATGAAGAACTTACCTGCTCTAAAATATATGACCACAGAAATCAACCATTGATGATGGTGAGATAAAAAATGTTTTAATTAAATTACAGTCATAGAATCTTGGAATATGTCAATTTGGAAAGAAAYCATAACTTTTGAGTACAACTCCCTGCTCCTTGTAGGACCACCTAAAACTAAATTATATGACTAAGAGACTTGTCCAGCTGCTCTTTGAATTCTGACAGATTTGGGATTATGTCTGTGTGTTGTAATGCTTGTTTTTCTTTTACTGCCAAAATGGATATTCAACACACAAATCAGTGATTTCATCAATTATCTATTATTTAACAATCTGTTGTATTATTTCATGCTTGTTTGTAAATTTTCTCATTACATGTGTGTAACCACTTCAGCTCATTCACTGGAGTGTCAAGGTAATAAAGTARTATCTCTTTCTTTTCTGGAAAAAGAATATTACAGTGATATATAGAAAAAGACACTTCTACGTCATTATCTGTGAAATATCTATGAATTGTGCCTTATTCTATGTTAACATAAAATCATAAAATATGCTGAAYTGAAAGGGAGCTATCAGGATCATTGAGTCAAACTCCTGGCCCTATGTAGGATATCTAAGAGTCAAACCCTGTGCTATTAAATATATAAAATCACTGTTTTTGAAATTTATTTTTATATTTAACATAGGACTCTTCAGTTAATGGCTACTCCATTTATTTCATGCCTTAGACTTCATCTGTTTCTTCAGTAGAATCTATTATGAACCATATCACTGTCTGATCGTGGCTGTTGTATTCCAATCCCATGGAATGCACAGTTTCTACAAATTGAATCCTATTAAATAYGATTGTCTTCAACCTGAACAATATGAAATTACAGTAATCATCCTCAGAGTCCATAAAAATGGTATGGAATAACTTTATATTAAAATATCATATCAGAATTTTTATTTCTATTAGTTTTCCTTCATTTCACCATATGTGTTGCACACATTTTTCTATTAAATACAATGTAATTATTAAATATATTATTTTTGTTGAGGTGACAGTAGTAATGACACAGAATTTGATCTTACCAAAATATTCACCTGAATCTCTACCATAGTATGACACAGAATACAATTTTATGRAGAAGAAAAAGTGTATTTAGTTAAAATGGATAGATCTATGCATCACTATCTCAGAACGACTGAGGTTTGAAGGAACCTCTGGAGATTGGTGCAAAACCCTACTCAAGTAGGGTCACCTGGAGCCAGATGTGAAGGACRGTGCCCAGGTGGCTTTCAAATACACCCAAGGAGGGAGACTCTACATTATCCATGGGCAACTTGTGCCAGTGCTCCATCAGCCTTGCAGGGAACAAGGGTGGACAGGCTGGATTGATGTGCTGAGCCTAATGGTGTGAGATTCAGCAAGGCAAAATGCCAGGTCCTGCTTCACTGGTGAGGCCACACCTCAAATCTTGTGTTCAGWTTTGARCCCACTCACCACAACAAAAGGCACTGAGGTGGAGCAAATACAGAGAAGGACAACAGAGATGTTGAAGGCTCCAGCACACAGCTCTTATGAGGWGCAGCTGAGAGAGCTGTAGTTGTTTAGTCTGGAGTGAAGGAGGCCTAGGARTTTTTTCATCCCCAAAAGGCTTGTCAAGTTTGGAATAGGCTGCTCAGGGAAGCAGTTGAGTCAGCATCTCTATAGGCATTAAAAAGATGTGTAATTAAATCGTGCTTACCAGCAAGGTTTAGCTA
>NW_026623384.1:265337-274275 GCF_030028575.1 Malurus melanocephalus | reverse complement strand
AAAAAAAAAACCAACATAAATGGTATACATTTACCTAAGACACTATGGAATTACTTATTGTGTGATTGCCAAAATATGAAAGAAAAAAAAAGAAATTTGAACATTTGGTAGTAACTACTTTCAACTCTCCCTTGTATTTGCCACAAGAATCAATAGTCCTTATAATGAGAGAACTACAGAAAAAGTGAGCATATTAATTCAGTCCGTCATAAGAAAACTATTTTTTGCAATAAAATAATCTGGCATATAGCAGATTTATTTTTATAAAAAACTTGTAAATGTCATATTAAGCTAGAGTAACAAGCAAATTTGATATAAGTACTAAGATTTCACCCAAACAAGTACAATTATAAAACATTTTGTGCAAGGAAGAAAGAGCGCAAATTAATAGAACATTGCCATATCCTCCATGTTTACTGCTTGAGAACTGAATATATTATACACCATTTGGAGAAGAACAGGAAACCATGATCAAGTGACAATATTTCATTCTGGTGACAACTTTTCCTAATTCCCCAGTGGAATTATGTTCATAATATGTTGTTTTATTCTTTTAATGAGAATTTTAATATTTAATTTTTAGCTTACATCCCTGAGTCATGGCAAAGAGAGAGGATGTTTGTTTGTTGACTGGGATTTTTTTTTTTACATTTTCATGCCAAAATGATTTATTTGTTTGCTTCCTTGTTTGTGTAATTAAACTGAAATTAATTACTGTTAAAAAAAAACTAAAGAGMAACTGTAGCAAAAAGAGGATACCAAAGTAGGTGATAGTTTAAGGGGTAATCAATGTCTTCAAAATGTGTGGCAATTTTCAATTCAGGCTGTGATATTCTCACAGCCTCACAGTTCTGCTAGAACTAGCAATAAGTTAAATGCTGGGTTAGAAACTAASAAAAATATTTGTGACTCGATGAGGCTTTGGGGTTATATTAATATTCTTYGTGCTTCTTCTACTTACAGAAATCTAAAAGGAATAAAACTTGAAGGTAAAAACCAATTTGCCTTATAGAACTAGATTGTGCTACAGCTTAGGTGGCTGCTTGGATATCCAAATTATGCTGGKTTTTTTCTCATTTTCTGTATTGTCTGGAGAGAAATAGACACCTCAGGGGGCTTCTCATTCTACCTAAATTAGACGCCTACCTTAAAATAGGGAAATTGYTCACTGGTGGTGTATTGACTGCAGAAAGAATTGTGGTTGATTAGTTGTGTGCAGACAACTGAAGATTTAACTCAGTTCTATTTTAAAAATCTAATGCTTCTTGCAGACTTTTAGAGGGAATGTCAATGATGAGACTTCAGCAAAGTACTTTTCAACAGCTGAAAACAGATGTGTTAAATCTCAGCATGTTCTCGATCCATTTTACTAAAGCTCAAGTTCAAGCTTGAGCTAGGTGYTGAAGTATGTCAGATCTTTCTCTGAAATTACTATTTTCCTTTATATTTCAAATATCCCTGATTCTGTTTGACTTTACAACACATCAAATAGCTTYCCTCTTTTTCTAGAGCTTTCACTTAGAAAACTCAAAAATTACTTTGAGAAGATAAAGGAATGTCAAGAGCAGCCATCTTCTCTGGCTGCTCTATCCCAGGAGCCTTTCTGCCCTGATGCGGGAACGCAGCCTGGTGCACATACACACACACACACACACAGACATAGACATACAGACACACACATGTACATGTATGAACATGCAGATATACACATGCAAACACAGACATGCTCACAAACACACACACACACATGTACACGCATGAGCACAAAGACACACGCGTACACACACACAATGTGTCACACAGACAGCCTCAGACAAGGCTCTGCCCCCAGCAGCCCCCACATTTGGACTCACACCAGACACAGGCACAGATGGACAAAGTCCCCTCCTCCTTGTCTGGCAGAGGCAGAAGGTCACTAGTGCAGCAAAAACACACAAATAGTAGAGCTGTCAAAATAACTGTCTCACCTGCTCACCATCAGATTGTTTGACAYGTCTTAATTCTGATAAAATGCTCCATTCATCCTCAGGACACGAAAAAATAGTCTCAAGATCTGAGTAGACATATAAAATACAAAGAAATTATTGACTTGGCCATCAAACATAAAYCTTTTCTAAGTAAAAGAAATGAAAAATTTTATGTTTTCTTATACTAACTTTAATGATGGATTTGTGTTTGGTTCAAAAAAAAAAAAATCCTATTTAATTTTAGGACAAGTTCTTTGACATAAACTTTGGTAAGAACAATCTTCTCCATGACAGCTGTGAACAAAATTCTTTCCACATATCTTAAACTTCTCATAGAATTTAATATCTTCCCTTGCAGACAAATTGTCCTCTGGCCATATAAAAATAAAATGTTTGAAATAAATATGTTTGTCACTTTCAAAAATAGATATCAAAATGCAAGTCTGATAAAGACATAAAAAAGGGATAAAATTGATATTTAACTTTAAAGAGTTGAATAAAGTAACAGGTTTCAGAAAAGAAAAACAAACCAAACAAAAAATCCCATATAAACTAAAAACTCGAACTCAACTTCCTCAAAAAACAGGATTCATTACTGATAGAAAACGAATAATACAAAAGAGTTCAGGCAGTGTTTTGGACTACTGAAACATCTCAAATTAGGTAGTGTTTCAAATTAGGTAGTGTCTTGAATTGAGGGTTTTTGCAGACTAAGGCAAACTGTCAAGATTCCTATATAGTGATATATACCTTGTAATCACARACCTCTCTGGCAGCAAGAGAATACATTCAGCATATTGAGAAATAGTCAGCTGTTTTAAGATTAAAGTAAAAATGAAAGATAGGATTGCATTTGAAAGTTGTAATTCTTATAGTCTTACGGATATATGCAGCATGGTTCTTTCAGATTTGAAGATTTAATAAAATTTCCTGCATTTATATGTATTGAAAGCAGTTCTGTGTATAGAAGCCTTTAAATGTCATTTTGAGAGAAAGCTTAGAAGGCAAAAGCTRAGGGAACAGAGATGCAACACTACATTCACTTTTTTTTCACTGATCACTATACTATTCAGGTAAAAATGACCCAGAAGTCAGCAATAAAAATCTATTGTATTTTGCCATCTTTCAGGATATAAGATGCACGGTATAAAAAAAAAAAAAAAAAAGTCACAAAGAAAAAATTAAAAGAAAAGCAAAGAAAATCTTTAAATTGCACTGGATAAGTAGACAGAGAGTAGTTTTGTTTGAACAGAAAAAAATGACAGTCCTATAGTCCATGTCGACTTTCCAAGGCTTTGGGTACATCACATATCATCTCTGTTTGCTATATTCTGTAAGAGATCTTCCTGCACCTATTAAATCAAATATTACTGTCTGAACTATTGGCACACTTATTCCCTAGACTTCTGTTGTTCTTTTTGATTGTTTTTTTGATTGATAACAGACATACCACTTCTATTTCAAATTTTRGGTTACTGTTACATTTTGTTTGAACTTTCCACAGTCAGGTCAGTCAAGGAGCAATAAAATGGAAAATTATTATTTCTCTAGAATAATTTCAGAAACTTGTTCCATGGAGCTTTGTCTTCTCATGCATTTTTATTTTTATGGTTTTTCCAATACCCAGAAGCATTGCTGAATGATATTTGGAAACAATAACACTAAGATAACAAGTATATATTTACTGTTTCTAAAAGTTTTCCACTGGAGCAAAGTAGAATATACAAGCAAAGATAAGGTTTTACTAATTATCATCTTGGCATCTTCAGTTGTGCAGATGTGTTTATTTGTTTTGTACGACTTAATTTTGATCCTCCTTTTAAAGTTTCTCTTCCCAAGGTCCTTAAGATTTGCTTAATACAATTCTTTTGCATATCTTAAACACAAGGAAAACTGTAATAAGTTGCAGGTAATTTCATCTTCCTCTCCCCATTCCCTAGTCASAAACAAGGATATCTGTACAGGCTTAGCAACCTCAACCAAAATTTAAATTATTTCATTAAACTTTACTGTTGAGGAGGATTTAACACACATATGTGGTCAGTTGCTGTCACTCGGCTCATTATTTCAGAATTCATCAGTGCTCTGCCTTCAAACTCATCATTTCCTAATTGTTACACATGTAAAATATCTCCAGTTCATTCTTCTGTTTCTACCACATATTTATGTTACAGTCCCTTCTCCTTCCACAAGGAGGAGATAACAAAAAATGCTCAGCTACAAAAGGTCARTCAGAAATGTAGCATCTTACAATTTAGAAATATCCATATATTGTTTCCTTCCTCAAATTCACTGTAACTTCCCCAAGGTGGGGRAATCTTATACTGATGAATGAATGTGATCATAGAAGCATAAACTGGTTAGGGTTGRAAGAGACCTTAAAAATCCTCTCATTCCACTCTCTCAGCTGTGGGAAGAGACACCTTTCACTAGTTTACTTGAAGCCCCATCTAACCTGGCCTTGGACTTTTCACATTTGATGAATGATGGAATTAACCTTGTCTGGGTTTGGAATCATAGAATGATTTATATTGGAAAAAATCTTTGAGATTATCAAGTCTAACCATGTCCCTAAGATCCACGTCTATAAGCTAATAAGGCTCTAAAGGTTGGACTCAATGATCTTGAAAGGCTTTTCCAACCTTAATGATTCTATGATTCTACAAATTACTTTAGAAGTATTGCTGAAAACAACAACCACATATTTCTTTTTTTTGCTTAAAAAAAAAAAATACTCTCTTTACAAATTCTCACACTTTCACACCAACCATTGTATACCTTTCTTCATCTTACCCATGACAGTATACTGATCAGGAATCTGAAAGATGACCTGTCAGAATTAATGACTGATTATTCTTGGTATCTCTACATTTACTATAAAATCTACACTATATTCTGAAGTAATTTTGAATACTGTTTCTGTTACTTATCTTCAAATGTATGAAGTTAGATGTCTGGTTAAATTCTGTTTTCTAGTTTTTTTTCTATGCCCAGATGACAATTTGTTTCTATAAGGGAAGATATTRAATCCTATGAGAAGTTTAAGATACTTGGAAAGAATTTTGGTTGCAACTGTCATGAAAGCATAGGGTAATGAAATTTGTTTTGGTTCCCAAAAAAATGGAATTTTTATTGCTGTAATTGTGTTATGAAATATCTTGCAATTCCATAAAGCCCCTCAGGTTTAATACCTAATTCGGTACAGGAGCTCTCTCACAAGACTCAGTGGAAATAATTTACATGACTTTGGTGCCAATGTTGCTGTTGGATTCCCTGTCTCACATATGCATTTTGAATATAATTAAAAAGTAGCAGTTTCTGGAACTGCATTACTTTGAAAGCCCCACAAAAAAAAAACCCAAATCAGATTAGATGTATTCTTGGTAAATTCTAGGGATCACAGGGGACTGTCTGTCCTCAAATCCCTTAACAGTGTTTATTTCCAATACTTGAATTATTATAGAGTAGGAAAAAATTATTTAGATAGACAGAAAAGTGTGCTGAAGAGAAGTAAATGGTGCTTAGAGAAAGAAATACTGAACATATATCAAAATCAGCTATAAAAACATTGTGTTTCTCTTAGTACTTAGCAATGCAATAGAGGGAAACCCTACCTGCCACAAAACTCTCAAGTATTTATTTTAATATTGTCAAGAGGATTTGCAAAGCCCAGGCATGACTAATTTTACATAGCCTTTAACCCTCCAAAATACTGAATGTGTAAAAAAAAGAAAAATAGTGGTTTATAAATTTAGTTTCCTGACACTTTGAAGGAGTTGCAGACTTTTACTGCAAAAATGACWTTATGATCTGATTAGTGAAGATTGCCACCGTATTAAGGTGTAAACGAGAGAATATGCTAAAGTCAATAACATGGATTTTATTCATCACCACTCATGGATSCAATTGGTCCAGCTGGTCCTTCTTCACCCTGGGCTTCTTGGTGGTGGACATTCTGGGGGGTGCCACCTTGATTCAGTCAAAATTCCAAGTAGCCACAGACGCTATTCCTAAAACTTGAGGTGGTACTTGTGTGAGCAGCTCCTTTCATTTGCAGTGTTTGCAGCAGATCTCACCTCCGCCAGGCCTGGAATTWGCGCCTTCCTATAGCTAAGTCCTCCTTTGCAAGGTCCCTTGAGCTGTAGTATTTGTGGTTTTCTCAAGCCTAACCMTAAGCAGAGCAGTAAAATCACCATTTTCTTATGCTGAGGTGTTCATGACAAGGAGCAAGGTGTGGGGAGAGGAGTGTTGGGGCAGTGCCATTCTCCCCTTGGTGTGCCTTTTGTGTTTATCTCAACTTKCCATGGTGGTGGCTTATCTTAGGGAAGATTATTTTTGCGGACTTGACAGTGTTTGAGGCAGACAACTCTGCTCTTTAATTCCTTACAAATAGTTAAGCCAACAAGGATGGGCTCTGTTAGGTGGGTGCTGCATATTGCTGTTCATGAGCTGCCTTAATAAAACTGAACTTACTGAAAAAAAGAAAAAGGGCTGAGGAAAAGCAACCCCTATAAGGAAAGYAAGGAACTGGTGGAAATTTTAACTTGATTAAAATATATTTGGAATTATTTGAGCTTAATCTATAGTATTAAATTAATATTATTATTAATATTAAATTATATAAAGTCAAATGCTTATTCCCTTCAAAACATATTGACTAATTGCTAAGAAATTATTTTCCTACAAGAATGTATTTTCTTGTCAGCATAGGGAGGGAGCAGGACACCTGTTCTTGCCGTTGCATAACGATGTAAAAGTAGTTCTGTTGACAAAACTATATTTGGGGTAAAGTCAGTATAACAAATTGTCCTACTTTTGAATGTGTCAGTTTATGGCAATGAACAGGGCTTTTCTGGAAAGGTTTCTTCGGAGTTAACATCTTGGAAATTGTTGCTAGAGTGCATCAGATCACGTACATATATTATTACCTTATTACCCATATTACAGGATGAGCATGATCATCATCTATAAAGCTGGAACACTTATCTACATGCTGTAACTGGCAATARCTGAGAGATTTCACTTAGAAAATTGGCATTAACAGTTCTTGGTAAATYCTATCTTACTTTCATCTCTAAGTGTCTTTGTAAATCTCCAGAGGTTATTTTAAAAAGTTTTGTGAAAGCTAAATTGAAGATTCTGTCACTCTTGTCATTGTTTTGACAACCTAAATCAAACATAACTTCGAATGTTAATGGTGAACACTTCCAATTCTTAAAATGATTCCATAGGGAATATAATTAGGTTGGCTTTAAAATTACCTCTTTATATATTGATCATATCAAGATGGAAAAAGTAAAAAAAAAAATAGAATTCAAACTCCATGTATTATTGCTACATGTTCTCAGTCCTTGCATTCTAGCATGAAGAATTGATGTAAATCATGTTTTGCAGATTTTTTTAAATTAATTAAGAGGAAAGAGAAAGAGAGCRTGGAAGTAAATGCATTAAGCGCCCCAAGTTTTTGAGTAATTGGCAAGGAATGGAAATATCAAAATAAATTTGAATTTTTCTTCTAGTTTTGTAGGTAAAAAGTCATCTTCAGAGAGAGATAATGGCACAAGGAACAGGAAATTGGGTTAAASTGTCCAGAAAACACACTACCTTCACTGAAACATCTGGGAAACTATCATGTAGTGCAGATCATTTAGCAATGCCACACTTGCACAAAATAAGCATACAGGGATCCTTGACCATACCAGAGGATAGCAAGAATCTGGAGGTTTATAGAAGAAACATCGACATCTCAGTCAATAACCAGGTGAACTTAACACTCAGAGGAGAGAAACAAAATTTTCACTCAGTATTCTTGCAATCTGCTTTAGCTATAAGTTAGTATAAAACATACAAGCTGATATCTGTAGTATCTTAAATTGACATAAAAAGAATTATTCTCCCCATTGACCATAAAGGAAACTTAACTCAGGTGTCATAGGTGTCTGTACTTTAGATCCAACGTGGATTGCTTGAATGAATCCATGTGCCATATCTTGCTGAGATTCCCAATCTGTCTTCCCTCTGTCTTAGAGCCTGTCCCCCAAAACTGATTCCAAGGTCAGCTTTTTAAGGAAGTAGGTCCCTTCACAGCATCACAAACACTCTGTGAATTATCAGCTCTGAGTTTATGAGAAGATAAAAAAATTGCAACCAGGCTAGAAAGTGAGAGGGATATGCCAGACTCATAAATACACATACTGTGATCTTCACAGCAAGACCTAAAAATCCAGGCTTTCTTTAATTACAAAATGAGAAAGTCTGGAGCTGTTATGCTGTGATTTTTAGGCACCAGATGTCCTGGAAAGGGAAAAAGAGTTTAGAAGCAAGAAAGTTTAAAATGAATTATGAACAGGAAGAAAGTATATACTCACACATGGCTGATTAATTCACATAAGCTCATCATTCTGAGGTTTCAAAATACAATCTTATTTTTGGACTTACAGTTAATCACACAATCAATGTTGTAGTCTTATTTGCTGTTAGTGCAGCTCTTTATTTAAAACATTTGAAGGTAAATGAAATATTAACAATTGATTTCCCTGCATTTAAGATCAGCCTTTGAGCTGTATTTTTACATGAATTTTCATATTCTTTATCCATTGTAGACATTGAGGAAAGAGAAATAATCAAAGTAAAAATATTTTTGTACTGTCCTTTTCCCAGCTGCCCACAGAATACTTACTTTTCTCTTCAGCATTGTGGTTTGAACTCCCGCCCCCAAAGTACACAGAAGGCATTTCTTTTTCTACTTTTGGGGGCTAGAAAATATGATGCTGCTGTTCCTACTGCAGTTGTTTTATTGACCTGACAAAGAAGCTCCTCAGGACTTGTCTGGCTTGTCTGGTTCTAAGCCTCTAGTTTTAAATATTATACCAATTACCTGGGAGAAGGTGACTATTGCCCAGCATGGCTTGGCTTAACTCTGTGATTACCATCCGTGGTAAAGGTCTGAAAATTTTCTACTATGATAAAAA
>NW_026623384.1:245634-265247 GCF_030028575.1 Malurus melanocephalus | reverse complement strand
AAAAAAAAACAAAACAAAAAAAAACCTCAAAAAAAAAAGCAAACCCAAAAACCAACACTAGCCCTTTCTAGTTCTCTGGCAAAGCATTCTGCTGATATAACTAACAGCTAAGTTGTGTGAACAGACAAATTCTTGATGGAAACCAAGGGGGGAAAAAAAAAAAAATGAGAATGGGTAAGAAAACTGTGATTAAAAACACCATGAAAAGAGACCCAAGTGGACCCAAAATCCACCATGAATACCATATTCCTTCTGGCAAAGACCTAATGAAGCTGATGACTCCTCTTTATTTATCCCTATAGGTTGGGAGGAGTGAACCTTAAGGTGCTATGACTCAGAGGTGCACCAGGAACAAGCCTAATCTCAGGAAAAACTGGTTGGTATTAGGAAAACTGGTTGGTATTAGGAAGCCTGTGTCTTCACTGTGTCAATGATGTATGAATATTACTCTTGTTGTAATTAGACCAATAATAGCTGTTTCTTGTGTTTTAATTAGACTGTTAATACTTTAATTAGACTAACAATAAATGATGGAACAAATTTTCCCATTAAAAATCAGGAATAACTTTCTCAAAAAATATGCATTTATGCTGTTGAAATCTCAGTAAAACCCCAGTCTTCGCTTAGGACATCTGTATTTTGTATTTATTTTCATGGTTGWTGAATCATCTCACTTAAGGGAAGGTATGGATTGTCATTTATCATAAGGGTTTTTTTCCCTATAAAAAAGTTGGTGCTTATTCTCCTTTGCTAAGGAATATGTTGCTGCATGAGCACTGTGGAAGAGCACAAAAGCTACATTCTGGCTAGTAAATTAAATATGTCTAGGACTGTTGTTTGCTGTTGAGGCCAGCTGGCATGGAACAGCTTGCATTCATATTATTAAATTCTCTTACTCTCCAAGCAGCATGGCCTCATTCTAATTAAGAATCCTCCTTCTTCTATGGTATCTCCCAGAACACACTTGGAAGTAATTCAGAAAAGTGTTACTTGGTGTGTTGGGTTTGTACGGGAAGGTTTTGATGTGGGGGGGTTAAAGGGGTGGCTTCTGTGAGAAGTTGCCAGAAGATTTCTCCATGTTCCAGAGCCAAKGCCAGCCAGGGATAGGATGGACCCACCGCTGGCCAAGGCTGAGCCCATYGGTGACGGTGGCACCTCTGGGATATCAGAGTTAAGAAGGAGGAAAAGTTACGGTGTAAAGAACAAAAAACAGCCTGAGAGTACAGTGACAATGCAGAGAAACAGCCCTGCAGGCACCCAGGTCAGTGGAGAAGGAGTGGGAGGAAGTGATCCAGGTGCTGGAGCTGAGATTCCCTTTCCCCTGTGGTGAAGCGCAGGGTGAAACAGGCTGTCCCCCTGCAGCCTGTGCAGGTCCAAGCACAGAGATTCACCTGCAGCCCATGGAGGATCCAGCACTGCAGCAGGTACRTGCCCAAAGGAGGCTGTGATCCCATGGGAAGCCTGTACTGGAAATKGCTGCTGGCAGGACCTGGGGCCCCATGGAGGGAGACGGCCATACTRGAGCAGRTTKGCTGGCAAGACTTGTGACCCCATGKAGGCTGATGCTGGAGCAGCCTGATCCTGAAGGACTKCATCCTGTGGAAATTCATGAAGAGCTGCAGCCTCTGGGAAAGGCTCAYRTTGGAGACATTYGTGGAGGACTGTCTCCTGTGGCAGGGASCCCATGTTCCTGCAGCCCAGGATGAAGCTCATTGCAAGGCAGTAGTTGGTGAGTGATCTCTCCCTGTCCTTGTCTCAACCCACGAGCCTTTCACAGCAGTTTTTCTTCCCTGTTCTGTTGAGGAGGGGGAGGCTTTGGTGTACATCTGGTGTCCAGCCAGGCTGAATCCATCACCCTTAGTCCAAGCAAAATTAAACCAGGGATTGGCACTGAACATTACAGAGAATTATTTCTAGTGACTGAGAAATGGTAATATAGATTTAACTTACACATTTGATCTACCTGWATGCATTAATTTCATTGTATACTTAAATATTGTCCCATCATAATAAATGAACACCTCTCAATCATCTATGTAATTATCTGCTTTGTATGGTAGAAAATTATATTTATAGTTACTATATTTCAATGACAGACGACAAAGACAGAGGATAAAAGGTAAAGTTCTGCTTATATTGCTAGAGTACATTTRCTTACCTGTTTGAGCTGGATCCAGYAAACAACTCTGACTTATGCATGGTTTTAATTGTATTTTATATGTTAATTATGTAATTTCTCATGTGTTTCTATCTGAGGAGCTTTAAATAGAGGTATTAAATCTCTTTTTCTTTTAAACAGCTATAAGTAAAACCATATGGAATAATACAAATTTATGGAAATTGATGCTCCCTCACATCAACTTGACTTCGCCACTTCTGGAAATGTGAAGAATTTTACAAATTTTGACACTATTACAGTTCAACAAATATGTCAAAATGTGCATAAATTGCTTAGAGATTAAAATGTGCTTACAAAAGAATAGAGGTGAGAGAAAAAAAAATCTATATGTTCTGAGAGGCTGTTATTTCAAAAAAAAAAAAAAAAAAAGAAACCTGATATAAATTATTTGTCAAAATCTTCTGGAAATGGATATATTGAGAAAATTTAATTTCAGAACTATTTCCTTCAAATACTATATTTCTACACTGAATGTGAGATATTGTCTGAATACAAAACATGGCAGAAATATAATAAGCAAAAAATTTGGAATCAGCTATATATGTAAATGTCTGTTTCTCATAAAATTATCATGCTAAAATTCAAACCAAAATAAGTGTGCATCTATTAGCTTTGAGATTATAAAGGGCTATATGCTGACACCTATGCAAAATACAACATGGCTTTTTATAGCTGCACTTCTTTTTATTGGAAATTTGTTATTTCCAGTGGCTTTGTAGCAGTGTATGGATTCACTGGCTCATACCTTACGCATATTAATGTGAAGTTTGACTTATGCGAAGCACTCAAGCATGTAATTGACTTAAATAAGGAATATTAAGCATTAAGCTATTTTCTAAGCAGGAGTAGGAATATATGCACTCTTAAAACTGAGAACATGCTCAAGTGTATTGTATAAAGTCTTAAAATGGGACAGTAATGTTTGCTGACCCAGCAGCACTAAATACTAAARTATTCAGAGGGGTTATTTTTAAATGCTTTATTCAAATCCTTATTAGGTTTGTCCCTGATCTGCTTGCTGGACTATATAGATTGGGGTTTCATTTCAGCACATTTAGGCTACTTCACATAAGGAAATTAAAAACTTTGAAATCTTTAAATCTGAATGATCATAAATTTGATTTAGCACAGCCCTTGTTGTATGAGGACGGKCTGTTCACACTGGCAAACAATTGTCTGTCTTGCCTATATTTCTCTACTTGAACAGAAAAATTTTCCTCTCTGACAACTGAAATTTAAAAAAAAATGTTCCCTATTGACACTGCCTTGTAGCTGGCTGTACTGTAGAATTGGTCTCAGAATCTCCTCATCAAATCTGTTTCTTTAAACTCTCACAGGAGAGATACTCATTATGAATGYATTGCTCACAGTGCTGTGGAGTCACTTTGACTTTCCCAGTTTTACTCTCTGGCATTAAACATTAGTAAAAGAAACCAGAACAACTTTCTAAGGAAACAAATATTATTCTTTCTAAAGAAGAACAACTAATTCACATTGTCTTATTCCTTCTTTTTCACAGGGAAAAATTGCTCAGGAACTGAAAGGTCTAAATTAAAATCCGGTGCAGTGGCAATTCAGTTTCTTTTCCATTACTGTCTTCCTGGTCACTAGCTTATTTATGGAGGCCTCCAGTTTTCATATTGATTGGTTTTCCTCTGGAGAAATTTGAAGGCAGACCAAGTTTCTGCATTTGTCCTTCATGTTTACAGTGTTGACAAATTTCATGCTTGCATCCCTGGCTGTAGGTGAAATCACARATGAGCTATGTCTGAATCCATTTTTTTTCCTGTTTCTCTTCAGATGCACTGATTCTTTGAGAGAAGAAATCCTGGCCTATAAAAAGTTGTCACTCTAGTAAATTCCTCTCTGAATGCCTGAAGACCAGTACTGCAGTGCAGATTCTGATAAAATATCAGGCTGATGACAAAGACATTCACCTGAAAAAAATCCTATGGGTTTTAGTGTGTAGTAATAACTCTTGTGGGTAGTAATCCTCTTGTTTGTTTTAAAAGGAAGAAGAGCGCAGTTATTTAATCTTATTTTAACAGCCAAATCAGAGGTCCACTGTCCTACACCACAGAGAAATTACTGTCTGCTCTTGAATTTACTCTTTCAAATCATTGTAACTGCCTAGAGGTTTGTTGTGCTAGACTCTGTAATATACTTTCTGGGTACCCAATATAGTCTGGAGTAGCTTGATTAAGAGCAGACTAAATGACAAAATAGTGCAGGAATTTATGACAATCGCATCAACTTGGGCAGAATGGAGCAGTTGGCCTCAAACCCTCAGGGTTTCTCTCTGAAAGATAAGAAAGAGCAGCTGGATATAGCCTTAAAAGGGTCAAAGTGCACTAAGTTATTTGCTAATGCAAGTGAAGACATTTGCTCTAGCTCAGAAAGGAAAACAAGATGGATCTTAAAAAGAAAATTATGGTTAATGCAAAAAATAATTTAAACTGGAAATTCTTGTTAATTTTTGCAAAGCAGAGGCTGCTGGAAGAAAGGGAAAAAAAMMCCATAATCTGCTCACGAGCAAGTACATTTCTAAGCAGAACATTTATTTTTTATGTAGGTGGATAGAAATGAGTGTGTTTTGACTAGAAACAATTTGTATTGTCTGCGTTTTRCCATGATAATACATATTAATACACAATTATATATGTTACTATTTGCCTTATTCGTATATGATACTATTAAAGAGTAATTTAAAGAACAGATATGTGTTCTTGCTACTTCTTTCATTATCCGGTAAAAATTATCAGTAAAATGTATTTTCCAAATAAAGKCTTGGTTATTGCATATGGTAAGAGAACAATAATATAAAGTATTGTAGGGAAAGAAAATTAAGGCAAGAATAAATACAGAGCTTTCAAATCATAAACAGATTTTCAGCTTTGTAGCTAAAATAGTGGCTCTTTGGAAATTGGAAGAAAAGCAGAAAAAAGTAAAAAACCTGGAAATCTCCTTGAGGATATTAGATCATTTATCCAAATGCRGAATATTTGAAGGGCAAGGAATAAACAGTGAAAGCTTTTCAGCTACTGTCATCCTTGCAGGTGAAACTATTCTCACACAATTTGTCAGAAAACCAAATTTAGAGGCCAGTAATCCATGGKACCCATTCCATTGTATGTAGGACTAACCCTTCCCCTGTGTGAGAGAGCAGTTCACCATTGACTGTTTCTGGACTCAGTAAGAAATGCCTCCCCTTAAGAATTAACTTGCTGGAAACTTTTGAAAACTTCGCAGGAAAAAAGGTTAGAAGATGTCTATCAAAAGAGACATCAACTCTTTAAGAAAAGTATGTTAGAAGGAATCAAATTGCTGGTCATCTAAATGCAGCACAGTTTTTTTCCTTCCTCTGCTTTCATCAACAAATTTAACAGCTGGGGCCTCATACAGAACACAGAATTGACAGAAAAYGGACTCAGATGCCAAGGTCTAGAATAAATTTTTTAGCAGCAACATCTGTGTCTGTTGCAAAGCCCTTGGCTGATTTTTTGGCTGGCTGCTTGGCTGCCTCTGTTCTGTCTGTGACTCCAGTGTTGGCTATGCTAATGGCCATGTAATGGCCCCTGGTGCCCTCTTGGGGAATTAAACAGCAGATAAACTTGCTGGCTTGCCATGTCKCTGGGATCTTTTTTTAGTTTTGAGTGACCTGCAGCTGGAGGGGATTGTTCCTTATTTGAGAAGAAGGGCCTTGAACAAATGCTCACAAGTTCAGTGTATGCAAGGCCAACTGATGCTGTCAAAGGAATATTTTGGAGTTTCTTCCAAAAGTAAAGTCACATTGTTTTTAAATTTAACATCTCCTCAAGCCAYTGGAAGAAGTCAGAAACAAAAAATTTCCAAAGAGCAGAGTGTGGATTCATCTTTCATTTTAGTGTCTTCTAAATTTCAGAAGAGAGGGCTCATCGTCCTACAGAACATATGCCCAAGTTTGTCCCATGGAGAGCTATTTCCTATATGGGAGGTTGGCTCATCAGGAATCAGGGCACGTAAATCTTTACTGGTAAAAATACATGCTTATGTTTTTGCTATTAATGCAAAATCTCCTTTAAAATAGATCCTAAGACCCAAAAAATGTGTGCATCTATTTAAGCTTAAGTGTCTTATGAACATGCTTTCATTCTCCTCCTGTAGTTACACTCTGGCTTCACCATGGGCTCATAATGAGTATTCAACTGAATTTTAGTCAAAATACTAACATTCAGTTTCTGCAGACTTACTTTTCAAATTCATTCTAGAAGATGAATAATAAAGACAGGGTGATACTTTTYGCCTAGGAGGAATCCTGCTGTCTTTATACACAGAAATACAGAAACCCCTCAGGACATGATTGTTCAATTCCCTTGAGCTTCTTTATGCATTTGGGTGATATAAAATGCCTGCAAATATAGCAAATATTGCCAACAGGGAATATTAGGGCATACGGAGCAGGTCAATGGAATGGCTGAGAAAAGGGTGTGTGACTGAAAGCCTCAAGCTATTGGAAACAGAATGAAACAGCAGTGTTTGCACAGCTCAAATTTTCTCCAAGATTGGGCAAGCAGGGTTTTGGCTTGCCTCAGAGTACAATTTCTTCCACAGAGTAATAATAATAATTATAAAAAGAGGACTTATCTCTATAACTTCAATGGGATTCTTTAAACTGAGGGGAGAAAAAAAAAAAAAAAAAAAAAAAAAAAAAAAAACAACATGTGAAGGTGAAAAACACAAAACAAAAAAAGCAGATATGAGTATCCAGTTCTAATATCTAATGTATCTAATGCCAGACAAAGATAAGATTGACTCAAGACTGGGCCATTTAACCCTTAGGTGTCTTCTCACCTAGGTTAGATACCTGAAATACAGACTAACCTTATGTACTAAATGCAAGGCAAGACTGAGGCATCTAAGAGTAAGATTCATCAATATCAATGACAGGCAGTTTCGTAGCTGTTCCATAGTTATCTGTTACAATCAGTGTTCAAATGTGAAGTGTCTGTGTTGGAACCCTTACAGAGACTTATGTTTTCAACCAGGATTAGACAGAAATAGTGCACTGTACAGAATGATGGTCATGTTCCAGATGTAATTGCTTAAGACAAGTAAAATTTTTCCTTTCAGGAGCAGTAAGAAGAAGGAAATATACTCAATATATTATGAAACATTATTGACCAAGGATATTACAAATCACCTACTTGCTAAACTTCAAAATCTGTCTGATAATTCTTGAAACAGACTTTCATTTATTTAAATATTGTATGCAAATTGAAATACAGTGAGCACATAAGACTGAAAGAAAATAATTTCACAATAYTGTATATTCATTAGTTATGATTCTCAGAAGACCTAAGAAATCCAAAAATGTGATCTAAGTCAATCAAAGTATGAGTTTGGATCTGTAATGAGTCTCTTAGGTACTCAGATTTTTGTGCTGCCAGAGAAAACACAGTAAACTCTTTCTTCTTTTGTGTGACACCAGCTCTGTGCTGGCAATGACTACTGCTAACTTTATATTCACAGGTGACACACTAGTGCCGTAACTGGAAAATAATAAATGAACAATAAACATCATATTTTCTGATTATTCATTGATAATTTTCTGCTCACATCAACATTATTAATAAATCAAAGAAGTGGGACAAATTATCTATAACACTATCCCTTATTTTACCTATATCTTATCGTTATTAAACAGCATTGCCAGTAATTTCATGCATCAACAGTTGCCCACTCAGGAAAGATTTTTCTTAACATTGTTGCAGATCAAAAGATATCTTAATGTTTCTTTTCTTTAAAGCACCTGAAGTTTTGAACAGATTGACAAACGGGAGGAATATCTCCTAGTATGCTAGAAAATATACTTTGAGCAACTATTGTGCATTCATAAGTTAGTTATAGATTTTTAAATTCCAGATATACTAATTTAGTTTAGTTATATTGCTAAGCTTTCCCCAGCCTTGTTAATTTGCATGATTCTGTTGTTTAGCATTCTATTTATACTACTGCCATTTAGAAAGYAGCTGACTTTTACAACAGCTGATGCAGGAGTTTTCTTAGGTGAGTGCAGTGCTGCACAACAGCAARGTCCTAGGGCAGCTCTATGAGTTTCTGAATACCAATATAAAATAACACTGACATACTGATGATGAATACTTGTAAAACCAAATAACAAATAAAAAAATAAAACAAAACAAACAAYAAAATAACAATATAAATAAAAATATGTTTATTTTAGTAGTAAAAAAGGAGAACAACTGGTATTACTATTAAAGACTGAGCCAAAGAAGGCCTTGGGTAATTCAACCTTTTCCTCATCCTTTGTCACRTCCAACAAAGGATGGAGACTCTTCTTATCTCCACTTTTGTTGTTTATGCATTTATAGAAACATTTTTTATTGTATTTTACAACAAAGGCTTAAACTCTTCTTTTTTTCTGAGTTTCAACCAAAAATCTCCCTTCAACCAGGACAATCTTCTCCACCAGTTTGTTTCTCAGCACATGGGRATGGCCCACTTGTAAGTCTCCAACCTTTCCTCCTTGAAAGGTGTCCATCCTTCCTGGACTCCCTCCTTCCTGGACTCTTTTGCCTCTCAAGGACTGGTTCACAAGGGGAACTGCCAACTTTTTTCAGATGATAAATAGGCAAGCAGTTAGAGCCAGGTTTAATATGACTGAGGTCAAGTAGCATCATATCAGTAGAAGATTTGGAGTTCAAAAGAAATAAACAGTCATGGTTTCATGGTTCCTTGCTTATTGTTGTGTTATCTGTTGATGTTTCTGTACTTTACACTGACTTGTCATTCACCCTTTATAATGGAGCTGCMTTTTGAGATCAATTTCCCACATTTCCATTGTGAGAAATGGAGCACAAATATTATTAAGACATACAGGAATCACGAGCTAAAATCCAAACTTTTGYTAATCATTAGCTTCTGAATCTTTAAGAAAAGATTCTAAGAAGAATAATCATGGACATGACTTTATTGTACATTAAATGTGAACAACAGTTCTTGCTTAAGCCCAGATTCAGCCTTCCTTGTCATGCCAGGCTTTCAAGTTATGGACAGTTACTGTATTTTAAGTGAAACTGTGGAGCAAATGAAAATGCTTTGGCCAAATGTTTTGGCACATCCATGCATGTTGTTGGCATTTTGCCTACCTCCACAGCATGTTCATGTGCAMAATAATAAGCAACCCAGGCTATGTCTGCCTTTATGCAGTTTGGTTGAGCARTCTGATTGTAAGCTACGGTGGTCCTGCAGCTCACAGGAGCTTTGCCTAAAGTTGACTGGAAGAGCAGAATGGGATCCATTTCCTGGTCCTCAATCCTAGCCAACTTCTCAGTAACAAAAGCAAGACAAACAAACAAACCCAAACAAAAATACTGAAATGCGCTGGTGCCATATTTTTCACAAAGTGTACTTTGTGAAGAACTCATTAAAGGGGATCTAAAATTGAAGGTCTCTCTTTGTATAAGATATTCTAAGTTTGAATTATTTTTGTGCTTAAAACACAGCAAGCCACCAGCCCCATGCAGCTGCTTGTTCATCCTACTCTAGTGTGATGGGATAGAGAATCAGAAGAGCAAAAGTGAGAAAACTTGTGGGTTGAGATAAAGACAGTTTAATAGGTTTAATAGGTTTAATAGGTTTAATAGGTAAAGCAAAACCCCTGCACTCAGGCAAAATAAAAAACAAGGAATTCATTCACCACTTCCCATGGGCAGGCAGGTGCTCAGCCATCTCCTGGGCAGCAGAGCTCCGTAACATTTAATAGTGACTTGGGAAGATAATCACCATCACTCCTAACATCCCCTGCTTCCTCCTTCTTCCCACAGCTTTACGTATTGAACATGATGTCAGAGGTTATCCAATACTCCTTTAGTCAGCTGGGCCAGCTTTCCTGTCTGTGTATGCCCCAAATTCCCATATAACCCAAACCCCCCCTTACCAGTATGGCACTAGTTAAAGCAGAAAAAGTCTTGTCTCTATGTGAGCACTCTTCAGCAATAACAAAAACATTTCTACCATCTACATAATATGTAGATGGTAGAAATAACAAACACATCAACCCTGTGCTCAACACAAATCCCAAACACAGACTTTTAGCAGCCACTGTGAAGAAAATGAACTCTACCCCAGCCAAAACCAGCACAACTCTATGTGAACTTTCCCTATTGTTTTCTCTGTTAGAGGTCTCAGAATGTAAGACATTTGAGACAGGTATCTTCATCTTTTATCATCTTTAATTCACTGACTATGCAGCAGAGAATTTATTTATGGTAATGCTTAATGTCCGAGTTAATGAAAACTTTGATTATATTCATGAACTAGTGTTTCAGCATAGCAATACAGCTATCTGCAATAGAAATGATGTTTTGTAAAAAAATTTCTAACTTGGGGTTGGTAGAAACACAAAAAGCTAATTATCACTGCCGTGCATCATTACACAAAGGTGTGTGTTTCTAAAGTTTACTGCACTAGAAAAATTAATTCAGTATCATATTAGCAATTTGGTATGCTGAAATTAACACTTAAATAATGGATTTTCTTTMTGCTTTTAGGAACTACCTGTATATAACATTTATCTGAAAAATTGCAATTGAATGTTACACAATTAGAATTTTAATTTTTTATTCACAATCAATATTTTGAGTCCTTCAAGAGACTGAGTCCTTTCCCYAGAGGGTAGAGATAGGTAGCTCAGAGTTCCAATGGACTTTAGTGGTGGTGTCCCTCAAGGGTCCGTATTGGAATCATTGTTATTGAATAYCTTCATTAATGACACAGATGAAGGGATCGAGTGMACCCTCAAAATCTGCTGATAACATCAAGCTGATTGGTCCTGTTGACACACCTGAAGAGCAGGATGCCACCCAGGGGGACTTGGGCAAGCTCGAGATCTGGGAGCATGGGAATTTCATGAGGTTTAATAAGATCAAGGGCAAGGTGCAGCACCTGGGTTGGGGCAGCCTCCTGTGTCAGCACAGGCTGGGATGAGAAGATGGAGAGCGGCCCAGGGGAGAAGGACGTGGGGGTGCAGGTGGGTGAGAGGCTGGACATGACCCAGAAATGTGCACTCACAGCCCAGAGAGCCAATTGTATCCTGGCAGGATATCCTGCACCTAGAGCAGTGTGGCCAGCAGGGTGAGGGAAGGKATTTTWCGCCTCTGCTCTTCTCCTGTGACCTCACCTGGACTTCTGCATTTCAGTTCTGTCATTGGAAGAACATGGACCTGCTGGAGTAAATCCAGAGGCCACAGGATGAATAGAAGGATGGAGCATCTCTTCTATGAGGAAAGGATGAGAGAATTGGAATGGTTCAGCCTGGAAAAGGGAAGGCTTAGAAGTGACCTAATTTTGGCCTTCCAGTGCCTGAAAGAATCCTACAAGAAAGAGAGAGAGGGGCTTTCAACAAGAGCACATAGTGACAGGAAAAGGAGTAATGGATTCAAAATAAAAGATRGTAGGTCTAGACTAGATATCAGGAAATAATTGTTTAGTGTGAGGGTGATGAACACTGGAGCAGGTTGCCCAGAGAAGCTGTGAATGCCCYATCCTGAAGGATTCAAGGCCAGACTGGATGGACCTTAGAGCATCTTGGTCTAGTAAAAAGTGTCCCTATCCACAGCAGTTTATTTGGAACTAGATGAATTTTAAAACTTCCAAACTAAACCATTYTGGGATTCTATGGTTCTATGAAATGCATTATCACACAGCCTATATAATAAAAACACATKCTTTTCATCTTTTATTCAGTACTGAAGTTATTCAACGGTGCTCAGTTAGCAAGCAGTCTTTACAATATATTTTTTTTTCTACTCAAACGTTTTCCCTTCTGGACATTAATCAAATGTTGCTTCAAAGACAGAATTATTTATTTTCTTGTGATCTTTTCCTCTGGGGAATGTGAGTGTATCATAAACATTAATTAATTTATTTTTGTGGCATCCCTGAGAGGTGGAGCGGTAATATTTTACAACTGATGAACAGACAGATAAGTCAAGGAAAAGGTTTTACATTTATTTTGTCTTTCTGTGTAAAATAATACCTTTGAATTGGTTTGGTTTGAACTCCAGTCTTATCCTTCCTGCAAATCATGTCACTGACTTCTCAAGTCAGGTAATAAAAACTTTTGGAGATATATTCATTAACCTAATGGGATCTTCAGTGAAGAACACCAACCACAAAACAGATTATATTGTGAAGAGTGGTCAGCAGATCCAAGGAGTTCAGGGAGAGCCTTACCTGACATGCAGCATTTGCAAACCCACACCTGAAGTTCTGGATCCACATTTGGGCTCACTAATACAAGACATACTGATATTAAAWGTGCACACGCCAGCAGCCACTGAGACAGTCAGAACTCTGAAGTACATGCTGTATAATAAATATAATCTGTGTGTGATTGGTCCTAGAAAATAATTCCAAAGGGAGATCTTACTGTTATTTTCAACTACCCATGGAAATYGTATAAAACAGATGGAGCCTGACCACTTCTTGTCAGAACACATCAGAGAAGTGGGAGAACTCAAGCTGAAAATGGAGAACTCTGGTAACATGATGCAGTTGTCTCTTTTGCACTGACATTCCATGAGAAAATCAACTGTTTTAACTAAAAATTACTATCCTGTTGTTCATTATTTCCAGAAGTAAACTTCTCTGTGGGGAACTCTGCAAATGGATTGTGGATTCTGCAGATGACTGGATTARTTTTCATATCTAAGTCAACCCCTTCTTTTATAGTGAGAAAGGCAGTGCTACTTAATATCAGTAAATGCTGGTTTTAATGATAAATGCAGCAGTAGTGTGTCCTTACGGGTAGTGAGTGTACCCTTGCTTGAGTAGTACTAATACAAATCTTTTTTAATACACCCATACTCGATTTTTAAAATTTCGTATAGATACAAYATTTTGGTATATTTTCTGAAAATAAAGAAAAAACTGACTGGACTGTAAATAATAGGTTGRACTTGATGATCTCASGGGTCTTTTCCAACCTAATTGATTCTGTGATTCTGCAAYTGACACAAAAGAGAAATCATTGGATTGATCAGTTCTGTTAAAACACTTTTGTACTGAATTTTATCAGTTATTTGGAAACTGCTTTTTTTTTCCTTTTTTTTTAGTTAAAATATCCAACTCTGTTCGTCCATCTAGAATAGTTGAGCATAAAGTCTCACCCTTTAGATTTTACAGCTGCACCTCTTTCAGGAAAAGCAATTGCTGCCCCTAGCCTGCGGTTGTACATCATGCATCACTATCCTGATGCCCCAGTTGTACATCACTATCCTGATGCCCATTCAGCTCCTTATTTAAGCTCTTTGTGACTTTTATCAGGAAAAACAAGCCAAAGTTCATTTAAGCAGTTTAAGCAGCAAGTATTTGACACCTGAACTGAAATTGTTCAGGGATCTACCACATAGCTAAGAAATCAAAAAGGTGATGAGCGATCTTGGGGACTGGAGCTGAGCTGCTGGGGAAGGAAAGGACAATAATGAGCTCCTTCCATTCACATCTGCTGCTGGATTAGTTTTGCTACTTTGGCACTCTGCCTCCTTGTTTATTCTGGAATTTCCAGTGGTGGTTTGCTATGACTTGAGCTGTGCGGAAGATATTCAATAAAGTTCATAAAGGGATACCAAAAATCAAGTACAGTAAAATCTTACAGTGAGAGCTTTATAAAATAATCTCAAAACTCTTGAAAGATCAAAACTCCCATTACTTCAGTGACTATCACTAGAACTCAAATTCCTGTAGTAAAAAGCAGGCCTTTCATTATAGAAAAATCATAAAAGAAAATTTATCTGTATTTAGCTTGGCTTCAAATGAGTTATTTGTGATTGCCATCTTAGATCCTATTTATTATTAATATTGCAGGGTGAAATTCATGGCAGTGTRTTAGGAATAAAAAACAGGACTCATGGAGCACAGACAAAAATTATTGTCTTCTAACTTTCTCCTATCCATCTTCTTAAGTGTCATTAAAAAAAMCAAAATTCTCAGGTATTATAAGTATGTATATTTTCTTCCATGTAAGATTCATTCAAATTGATTGCTTAGATCTTAATCCTCACCAATTTTAATTCTATAGCTGAATAGTTAATATGGCTAATATATTGTTTGAAGAAAACAGCTTTTATAGGGTGTAAGAATCATTTGGATGGCATCACAGATTTTTTATGCCAAGACCTGAAAAATATTATTCCAAAGGCAGCATCTGGCTTCTTGGCACATCTAGCCTGTAGTTTCTCAGTGCCTCTAGGTTCTGTTGTATGGTTGATCACATTTGAATGCTAATTTTACTTCCTAACTTCTTGGAATAAAATAGTTTTTTGACATTTTATGGAATGTATGTGTAAGCAAGTATATAGTGAACAACTTGTACTGCTTCTGCAAAGTATTGTTAGTTTTCTTCATCTATAAGTCAATTGATTACCTGCATTCATGCTTATCTAAATATCTGCATTCATGGAAAACTGTATACAGAATTAGCTATAAGGCAACGTTTTGTTCCACCTGTTCAAACCATTATAATGTATGCTGCACTGAAGTCATCAGGGGTAACTTTATTTCTTTGTACTTACCAAAACAAATATTTTTGCAAGTAACCAGAGTAGTTTCCCACATTCTTTAACATCTATAGAAAAAAAAAAAAAACAAACAAAACTTTAGTTTGTGGTAAAACCAAATTTTGCTCATATTCCACCAGATAATTTTTCATGTTTCAATTCTTTTTACCCAGCCTTCTTGTGTCTTTATGTTCATTTTGCTTATCTGCTTTGAAAAAAAAATAAAAYTTACACTAGTAAATTTTGAGTCTTGCCTGCGTCTCATTGCAGCCAAACTGATCCCCTTCTCTATCCTTGTTTTCTTCACCACAAGTCTGTCCTCATTCCCAAGATAACACACTTTTCCTTCCTGCATTAGATTTCTCACTCCTATTTATTCACCCTGACTCTAGTGATCTTTACTTCAGCTTTGGTTTAGTCCAAAGCTTGACCAAGTTACCTATAGGACCTAAGAAAGTTAAGTTCAGTGTAGAAGTGATAATCAGTCTAGTCCACCAAATCCTTAACATTTCCATTTTCTTCGAAATTCACAGAACCATGTATCAGCATGCTGGTAACTAAGACATCTATGACAACTGAAGCTGGTGGTAGCTATTTTTATTCACTAATTTGCAGAAACATGAAACAGTAGGTTTATGTGAATCTACATGGAATTGAAGATTTAATTGTTTCAATTTATTTTCTTAATGATTTCTTTAGGATATAAATCTTCAAGAATCTTAGTCTCCTTCCCTCAGTCAAAGAAATACTTCAACTTTTGAGTCAACATATGCTGTTCTAACACTTTTCTTTAAGGGAATCTRGAGAGGGTGGGATTTCCTAATAATCCAATACGTCACATTCAGGCACCCACTTTTAACATTTCCTCAGGGCATTTTAGATTTACTYCAAAATCCAGTCCTTGGCATAGAAATCCAAGGGTAATTCTGTCGCCTTGCAGGGAAAGCGGAGTTGAACGGGTTTTAATGGTATTACGGTAAAGYATTTCACAGCACTGACTTTAAGGGAATTAACTTTGTCGCTTCGTAATTGGCAGAACTGGGGCAGTTAGCTAAAGCCCAGGCAGACACTGTTAATTTTATCAACAAGGGCCCTGTCGCTGATATAATGTTTTATAGATTATAGATGACAGTTTTACATCTGCTAAACATCTATACACAGCACACTTTCTTTTCGCTTTTGTGTTAGAACAAGCGGAAAATTATTCTGAACTAAAATGATCTCATTTATGATGCCATATACAAAAACATATAACAAACAATTAGCACATATAAGTTTGATTTTTTTGGATATAGCAGCCTAGAAAAGGACAAAAACGAAAACCAGAATACTTAGACACACATGTAGTACTGAAAGCAGTTTGATGCAGAACATTCTATTTTTCATACTTTTAAATTTTACTCTAGRAATTCTCCTGATTAATTAAGTTAGTTTAGTAATTTTTGTTTAGTTAATTATTAATTTTATTTGCTTCAGAAAACAGGTTTAGAATAAATGTGCTAGACCTCTGAATTCATTCAGGTTGAAGATACTTTAAGTTACTCTGGTCAAGAGTGGTTTAAATGACATGCTGGCTGTTATGGAATTCAGACTGATGTCAAATCAGCTCTGCTAAATGATGAACAACTTGCACCCAGTCTGCAGGGAACTCTCTGAGCAGTAAAATATAATCATGATGAGACTTAATTTATTTGTCATAAAARTTACTGTCAACTCCAACTACAGCAAAGTGTTTTGTCTGCAAAGTTAAGCAAAAAAATGTTTTCTAGAAAGATACCAAGGAAGTTTCTTATTCCTTCAGCTCAGCTCTGGATGGCTATAATTCCCTATTTCCAAGGACACAGGACTGATTAAAAATATTGATATATTTTGTTTAAAGTATTACATCTCTTATCAAGGTTTTATATCTCCTGCTAAATGGCAGGCAAATCAAGGCCAAGAGAATTTAACTGAAGTATTCACAGCCAGAGAGACCTCATGAGAGGTCACAAATACACAGTATATTTGTAGAAACTTAGTTACCTTGCCTAAAATATATGCACTGTCAAATTTAACAAAATTTGSCCCCCTCTGATGTCATGTAGCTCCTCAGTCTATATTATGTTTCAACACAGAAATGTAGATGGTAAAGGTAGATTCAGAACGTCACCAATACACAAATATATGAGACTCAAAGGTAGTGACTGCTGAAGTTTCTTCTTTCTGATAATTTTTCCTGTCTCTCGATACCTCAGCTGTACCCAGGCCTCCCTTTAGGGAAAAAAAAAATCAAGCATCCCAACTATTATTTTTTTTTTCCTTTCTGTGTTGTGTTAGAAATAATCATGTTTTACTAAATAAAGTATAACAACTTTTAAGGCAAAAATTTAACTGTGACAGCATTCAGTCATCTGACATTCAGATGATTTGGACTGTTTCTTTGGTAAGGGTTTATATCTTCAGACTCATCAGCATCGGAGTCTTCTCCCGTCTCTCATTATTGTCCCATCTGCCAAGTTATCGATTGACCTTAATCAGAAAGTGATTGTCCTGGTTTCATCTGGGATAGAGATACTTTCTTCTCATGGCTGTTAYAGGCCTGAGTTTTGGATCCAGAATGAAACAGTGTTGATAACACACTGATGTTTTGGTTTTTCGCTAAGTCTTGTTTATCCTTAGTCAAGTACCTTTTCCTCCTCCCTATGTAACATCCTCTGCCAGTGAGAAGGGACACAAAAGGAACTGGGAGGGAGCACAGCTGGGGCAGGTGACCTCAACATGCCAAGGGGATATTCCACACCACAGAATGGCATGCACAGTACATGAACTGGAGGGATTAACCCTCAAGGATGGCTGGTCTGGCCTGGGGAAGGGGGGGTCTGACACTAGYCAGCAGGTGGTGACTTATTGCATCGTGCATTACTTGTTCGTTTTTTCCTTTCCCTTCTTCTTATTTATTATTATTATSTAATTTTAATTTAATTACTAAACTGTTCTGATCTCAACCTATGAGTTTTACTTTTGATTCTCTTCCCCATTCCATGGGGAGGGGGAAAACAGAAGAGGCGGGGCATTGAATGAGCAGCTTATGGTGCTTAGTTGCCAGCTGGGCTTAAGCCATGACAGTGATTGAGTAGATCTCACCATTATAGTTCAACCTGACTGTCAGCTGCAGTCTGCAGTGAAGGCACTCACTTCTGTCCCAGGGTGTCCAGCTTTTCCATCTTCTATCTCCTTGTCAGTACAAGGCACCCTGCACCAGCCAATGTGCTTAAGTTTATTGCAAGYACCCCAGAAGAACAGCTCTCAGTGYCATAATACACTTGGCTGTAAAAAMCTCAAAATAAATTAAAGAATGCAACATTTATCGCAGATTATTATGTATTAATYAGTATATATGAATCTTCAATTGGGGCATATTCTCCACAGTATAGAAGCAACCACTAATATTCATTTTCTTGTATCAAACCAGAGACCTAATACCAGAAAAAGATCATAATCTCAAACACAGGTTAGATAAGACCATGATTGACTAATTTCATCAGTGTMCAAAATCCATCTGTTTTCATTTGCATCTCAGTTACACTTAGTTAACTCCTTGTTTAGCTGTTTTCCAGAGATTCAAAAGCCAAAGTAATAACCGAGAATTCTTTGAGGTAGCACAAGTAATACAAGAATAACRCTTTACAGTACCTATTTATTTTCTGAAATCTGAACCAAGGCATCACTGTGAAAACACACCCAGTTTCTATGTCAGTTCAAAGCGAGAGGAGTGTTCATGTTTGTCATACTTGAGTTTTACTTAAAAATATGAACAACAAAGAAGCTATTAAAATCTCTAACTTTTGTGTTGCCAAACTAGTGTGGGAATAAATCATTCTTTGGAGTAACGTAGAGTGTTTGTTTTTTTTTTTTTTTTCCTCAATAAGGCCATGTTTTCCACATGAAACTTCAAATTTGCCTCAATAAACTAGCAGTGCATGGGGAAACAACAGAAAGTTGTCTACACTATATATTAGTAGGAGGTGTTTAAAGTGCAAACTGACATGACAAATGTCTTCTGAATAAAGAGAAAAAGACAAGGATTTCTCTATCACATCTTATAGGCGTTGCATAAATCATAGTTTACTTCTTTTGGATAATTGTTCCTAGATTCTTGTAAACCTATGACAGATGTGCTGATGAAAAATTATGCCCGTCAAAGAAAATTTGGAAATAGTCCTARGCTGCCCAATTATGCAAAAGTTATAGCTCATGTAAGGGACACCTACTGTTTTAAAGAGGAAAGTGGGAATTAAAATTTTCCACAAAGGAAGCTCTGTCTGGAAGATTTAGTGGAGCTGAGACTTGAACAAAAGATRTTCAATCAGGGTTTTTTGTTTTGCTTTGTTCTTTTCTGACACATGTTTAGTCAAAGCAATTAATATTAAGTGCTGGAGTGGTTTGAATCCAAGCATGGGCATTTTATAAASAGTCTCTGCATAATGTATGCTATGTAAAGAAGAAACAGTGAAAAAATAGGCATATTGCCAACTCTTTGGTTGTTATTTTCTTCCTGAAGAGAATTTTTTTAATATACTCTGTGTGGGTGCTGTTAATATTCATATTTGTATATTCCTTTAAATGCCCAGTTAATGAAAGGTATAAAATGCAAATGACTTATGAATAAGTGCTTTCATTACTTGTCCAAGTGATCCATACAATCAAAAGCCAAAAGTACTGTTCATGCACATTTAATTTGACCCCGYTGAATGTACAGAGTGGTTTAGGCCACCACACACATACTTCTTTTGCAAGCTTAAGTCTGTAATTGTATGTAAGGTGGAATCTACATTTTATAAGTGTTCCTGAGATTTCAGAAATGTGTTATGTCTAGGCAGGGAAAAAAAAAAAAA
>NW_026623384.1:226992-244794 GCF_030028575.1 Malurus melanocephalus | reverse complement strand
AAAAAAAAAAAAAGTGAGGAAGGAAAGAAAGGTTTGAATGCTATGTCCTAATCCAACTTTCCTTCAAAAACRAGTCAGTCTTTGCTAGTTTTTGAAGTGAAACTGCAACCTGGCCACAAAGAGGTACAGATAAAAATTCTCAATAATAATATGAGAAAACTGTCTAATAAATTCTTTTCTTCAAGTTAAAGATGGTGATTTTCTATCTCAGTGAATTCTAAGGCTTTTATGACTTGCAAATGCATTAGTATTATGTCACAAATATATACTCTATAATCTAATTAATAAGTTATTTATTGTAGTTCCTTTATTTTAATATATTACTTTTATTATATACTTGGTTGTCAACAGTACAAAAAGGTGTCTGGTCACATTTATGTATTTCTTTCTRAATGGTTTGTGTTCTAAATATGCGTGTGCTGGAGTATAGATAGTATTGAAAATTTAGTATTCTGTATTTTTTCAATAGTCTAAATGCATTGCAACTTCAGAAGTATAATAAAGATTATAGAAAATTTATTTTGATTGAAAATGTTTATGTTTAAAGTTCTTAATAACAACCACTGCTTATCTAATTCATGGTGGTCCATGTAATGTAATTTTTGTTACTAGTTAAGCTACCTAAAATTTTTCATTTTCTGAATTAATAGAATACTAATTTTTACTTGAATTTTTTGTATTTCTTTAGATGCACCACAAGTATTTCCTATTAAGTAATGGAATAACATTTTAAGAAATCTAATTTATATTATAGACTATAAAAAAAAAAAAGGTAATTTGTCTACATGAAAAGTGAGATGAAGAACTGACATTTTATCAGTACTTTTTATGAATATTTAAAATATAGAAGGACATACATTTTGAAAAGTAGAGAGAAGGGATATTAGGAAAATAGAGAAAGAGAGAGGAAGAGACAGTTGTAGAAGTTGTGAGATACAGGATGCAATGGATTGTATATTCAAAACATTATTGCAGTTTGATAATTGGAAAAGTAGAATTAAGTTTATGCATATCTATTTCAGCACATGTGTGTACAATATTGTAGTTTCTCATATTTAGTAAATTCCTAACCATTTTTAGTATTTAATAAACTCCAACCCTAGAGTGAAGTATGTCACAGTTTAACATCTTTGTACAACACTGTGTGTAATACTGAAAATGTAAAAGAATGTCTACATATTGAGTAAGCTAAGTTTTCATCCAATCTGCAGTCCATTACGTGTGCTATGTCTTCTTTGATACCCTTGATTTTATTTGAGAAATTAAAAGTAGTGTGATGGCATCTTTCTAAGGATTCCCTATCACAGAATATGCAGAGTTGTAAGTAGCSCACAAGGATCAATGAGTTTCCTTTTCTTGCACAGGACCACTCCAAAAAACACACCATGTGCACACTTCAGTGTGTGTATGGAACCCAGACTTAATTGTGTTGCTGAATTCTGAGCAGATTTTTGCTTGGATTTCGGAAAAGCAGAAAAATATTCTATCTATTCAGCCATGGAATATATTAAGATGGGCTACTTACAGTTTCTTCATTTGAAGCTGCTCTAAAATGGAATATARCACACAATAGAATACACAATTCTGTATTATAATTCTTACAATGCACACCTAAAAGGAGTGTGGGTCTATTTGACCAGAATTTATTTCTTCAAGAACAGTTTCTGTTTTCAGGACTGCAGTTTTAATTTTTTTTTTTCTTGTCATCACTATGTGGGGTTTTTTGTTTGCTTGTTGCTTGGGCGGTTTTAACGGGGAAGGTATAATGTAAAAAGTTGAAGACCCATTGGGATATTTACACTTTAGTTTCTGCTCCAATAATTGTGAAAATATTTATACAAACTTAAATAGTTTCTGTAAGAAAAGATTGGGTTAACTTCATTTAGAATACCACATAGCTCARTATTTGACAATGGAGTGATAATAAAGGAAATAAAATCAACCATATCAAAACCTTATCTTGTCTCAGAAAAATAATTCATCTTACAAAGTTTAAAAGGGATTGTGCAATGCCTTCAGTAAGAGAGAAAGATCTAATCTAGTTTAAGTGCTTTAGGATAAGATTAAGTTTGAAATTCCAAATATAAAATATATTTAAAGCAAASCTCCCTAGATGTTCTCCTTGGCTTTTATGATGTTATCACTTCACTGCTACTTTCTTCATCRTTTCTGTAAACTCTATTGTAAGACATTTAAAGTTTTATAGTGACAAACCATCCTCCTAAGAGTTAGGCATTGCAACAAAGATTTCACCTATGTGAAAATGCGCAGAATAAAGCAATATATTTATGGGGTTTTTTAAAATTATTTTTAAGCCTCACCCTAGCTATTCAGTTTAATATGTATATCATTGATTCTATTTTATGGAAACATAGAACACCTGAAGTTGGAAGGAAGCCATAAGAATCATGAAGTCCAACTCCTGTTCCTCACAGGATTACCTAAAAACAGCAGTAAGACTAAGAGCATCACTGAGATATTGCTTGAATTCTGAGAGGTTAGGTGCCATGACCACACCTCTGGAAAGCCAGTTGCAGCGACTGACCACCCTCTTAGTGAAGACCATTTTCTAATGTCCAAGCTGAAAGTCCCTGACATTCATTGTGTCCTAAATTCCATCAGGATCTGATATATCACTGCTGTAGACTATTACCAGTTCTTCATCATCTGAAAATCACTGACCTTTAAAAAAGAAAGAGAGATATTTATTCCTATTTCATTCTTATTACACTAACAGAAGCCAGTGGTGATGTAAATGGTGATGGTTAGCTGTGCAACTGTGCTGGCAAGTCAGCTGCTCTTGCCATCTTTAGTACTTCTGTGATATTGTAGCCTGAGTCAAGATCTCCTCRAGGTTGCTTTGAATTGTTCTTTTCTGAAAGCCTTAACATCAATTTCAAAGAAATCATGAAACTGGAGATGAGAATATAAAAGCAATGGGCATGTTACTTATCTGGCCCTACCTTAGCTCCCTCCCTCCCTCTCTTTGTTTTTTTCCTCTTCTTCTTCCTATYRTTTTGAAAGTCATTCTCAAAACATTCACTTTTTCAATACCAACAAGAGTGAGTAAATTAAGAACAACACAAGACAGAGCCTGTCTATGTCTGCCTTGCACACTGTGTCTGCTTCCCAATTTATAATRAGTGAACTATTCTTCTAAGTAGAGATAAGGAAAGAACACATCAGAAATAACTTGTTTCTCAAAATCTGAATGACCTAGAAAATTTTAAGACACACTTCAAGAACACATATGGGTTCTCAGCATATTTCCAAAATCTATATCAAAAGATGATAGTTAAAATWTTTGCAATGATTACAAGCATGCTTAAAGCCATGTTATTTTTGGAGACTTTATAAAACTATATGAATAGAAAACTTTCTCTGAGCATAAATATGCAAGTTATCTACAGTGAAAGAAGTAGTATAATAGRTATCTGAAAAGAAGCTGAAAACATCACATGGAGGAATTTGGATTTTTAATTCTTCAGAGTTGTAATAGTTCTTTGGCAAATCCTGTCAGTGTTTCATGTGTCTATATTATAATATTATAAATATGTTTTTATAGAAACAATTTATTTATTACAGCCCTCTCTTCTATTATGTGTCGAGCAAGGAAAATTATAGTCAGTCYTCTCATATGGTATAGTCTTAGAATTTATCTTTACAATCCATGCTCAGTAATTTACAATTAATTCTGGGGTGCTTTTTAGGAAGATGACCAGTTGCAAATACTACCATAMGTGAAGAAGTTATACTATTATTTAATGAAGTAAATAAAATCAAATGTTTGATTGCATTCACTTTAAAAGTTTGGGCTACCTTATCTTATGCCATTGTGTTTTCASAAAGGAAGTTCCTTGTCAATATCTTCACAGTGGTTGTAGGGGGAGAATTCCTGTCCTTAAGAACATTCAGAAGYAAGATCACCAGTGCAAGAGGATGTATGTATTAAATGAGTATCATTCAATGYTATGTAATTTCTTCTTATATATCACGCATATAAGAAATAAACCTAATCTAAGCCTGTTATTCTTCAGTTTAAAACCTTTGTCCCTTGTCATGGGACCATTCACCCATATTAAAAAATCCCTTTCACTTCAAAGGTCATCTAGTCCAACATCCCCTGCTTAACAATAATCTGCTTCATCTTCAACTAGACCAGGTAGCTCAGAGCCTTGTTCTTGGAACATCACAGTTGAATAACAACAATAATAGTTATAATATTATAGTATTAGTAACAACAAGAAGATAAAACCTGAATGCAGTTGTTGGGTCAATTTATAGTCATACTATGGCTGGATTTCAAGTACAAGTCAATTGGAACAACAATTACATTGATGCTAAATGAGCCTTTCTAATCAACGGTAATGCTGCTCAGTTAATGTTTGCATTCATCCTAAATTGTTCTGGCAAGAGCACACATATTAGAATACTCAGGTAAGTACAGGTATGGGTGTACTAGCAAGAAATTGCTCATATCCTGTTAGCAAGAAGGAATCTTCRACACTTTATGGCATCTCGCTCTTTATCAACCTTTCATGTGTGTGTGTGAAAAATAATAATGAAGCACTGTAAACATGAAAAGCAGCATGAGGGTTATTATAAAAGAATAAATTATCTTTTCTTGTTTTCTTTTCTGTAATAGCTGCCAATAATGTTCCTTGAGTATTTTRCAACAAGTGACAGGAATTCTTAATKACTCACTGTAAGTGAAAATAAACATCYTGCTAGCTCAGAAATTCCTATAGCCCCCAGATTGGGGGCTGGGGGGTTATAAATTTATGTAACTTACACAAAAATTATTTTCAAACAGTTTTTTTTTAATTCTTCTCAAGACAAGATAAGGCATGAAAGACACTACTTCATTAGCATAAACAACAATGCAACTACCACCTCCTTTTTCTGACATACACGCAGGAATACTATGTTTGAAAGCCTTGAAAGCAAAACCAGAGTTCCTTACAAGCATATGCCTAGTGCTGCTTCAGGCTGAACAGTTCAAGTGCTTTCTCTGATGTAAAATCTCACCTCACAGACTGTTACAATCCAGTTTAAATACAGAAGAGCAAAGAAAGCTAAATGTGTGACAATAAAATGGATCAGACCCAGAAAAGTTCAAAATATACCCAAAAAACATGATTAAAACCAAATACATTTAGATGTTGATGCCAAAAATTGATATATTAAAAGACGCAATGAGAAAGAAAGAGAAAAAAAAAATAAATAGAAAAGGAGTTGTATGTGGGGGGTGGGAGAACAGGGAGAGTATGACAGGAGTTAGGGAGAAACAAATCAACCTTCCAGGGGTCCCCACGACATCCCTTGTTCCCCTCCAACCAGGCTTTTGGGTGGTGAGGGTGCCCTACCCCTGTGCTGCCATGCCGATCAGTATGGAATCAGGTGGATTAACACAAATTTTTTGACAGAAGGGAATGCCCACGTGTCTCCTGAGTGGTTGGTTTTGACACAGTCCCTTGCTACACYGTGGATCTGTTGCATCACTTTGCAGTGTTCTGGTGCAGAGTTTGGGGTCCCCTTTTGGGRGCCTTTGCTGGGCCATGGCACCCCCTCAGCTGTCCCTCATGTGGATAAACCCCTTTCCTGGGATGCAGGGGCTCCTGCAGCTGAGCTCCTCTGGGTGTTCACTGCTCTGAGCAGAGGCTTTCTCACCACACACCCAAAGCCTCTCTTCTCCCCCCACCCTTTGGTGTCAGATCTGTGCTGGCCTGGCAGCTGATATCCCTGGGGCTGTGGTCTCCACCSCGAAGGTGCTGAGCTTTTCTCTGTCAGTGCATCCCACCTTCATCAACGGGCAGTGAGCAGTGTAGTTTCAGGGCCCCGTTCAGGGTTTTGGTGGTTTTCTCTGGAGTTTTTGTGCAGTTTTGCTATAATAGACAAAAGTCCTTCAAGAAGATGTTTAAGTCATAAATTATAACTTTTCTGTCCCCGACACAAACACAAATGTCTCTTCTGATTAGCATACACTGCTGACTTGAAAAGTCATTGTACAGAAAAGTCCATAAAAGACACACTTAGAATATGAATTAAATATTGATTTAGGTGAGTAGAAATGAGTAACCGCATTCAAATAACAGCTGTTCTTTACCATTTCCAAGAGTTGTGACCACCTGGTTTCTAGGAAATAGTGTCTAAATTGCAACTCATGTTTGGTGGTTTATCATTGTAAAACTGATTGAGACAGCTCCCTGATATCTAAATAACTTCCTTGGAATTTTTGCTTGCGTCTTTCCTTATGTAATCAGATGTCCAACCCAACCACATGTCTCTGAGATTAAAATGTCCTCAGTTCTTAATGAAAGTTCTCTGTGAAATTTTATCAATTGATTTTACAAAATTAATGAAAATATGTYATTCTACAAAAATAAATACAAAGAAGAACTGAAGGAAATTGAAAATGAAATGCAGAAAAAGGGTTTAATCTTATGCTTCGGTTACTCTGTGGGAATRTGCTTGGGAAATGTGTCAACAGAGACATCTTTCAGAGTTATGCATRTGGCAATAATCCCATCCTTTGTTTTGAACATCAAGAATAAAAGGACAATTTACAACTTCTACTCAACATGAAATGGCTGAGAATATGAGGTTCACAGAATGTGTTCTCTGTAGCATGTATTGATAAGAACTTGAATTTTGAAATTCTAAATGACATGACATTTCTCACAATATAGACATTTTGTTTTTACAAGGCAGATATCTTTCAGTCAACTCTAGCTGTAGAGGTGTAACTATGCTATCATGATGCCATGCTAAAGAAAATATGGGTAATTACTTCAAAGGATAGAACTGGCTTATCTAAGAACACTAGATACATTTAAAATGTGMAAAATAAATTTTAAAAAGTAATTTAGTGGGGTTTTTTTTTAGAACCAAAAATTAACTAGCTCAATGAATATGGGAGCCAAGGTTATTTGCCAATCTTTAGACAACTTTTCCCTGTTTCCTTGAATTTCAGTAAATAATATGAACACTTAGTAATATCTCTGCTTTACCTATGAATTTCTTTTCATCGAATGTCATAGAAGCATGRAATGGTTTGTGTTGGAAGGGACCAACCCCTGACATGGGCAGGGACATTTTTCACTAGATCAGGTTGCTCAGAGCTTCCTCCAGCCTGGCCTTGAACAAAGCCGGGTATGGAACATCCACAACTAGTCTGGGCAACCTGCTCCAGTGCCTCACAACCCTCAGAGCAAAGAACCTCCTGTGAGAAAAGAGGCATATTTTAGATAAGGAGGTAGATAACTATTCTTTCACATYAACTTCATATTTAGCTTCAGATTTTTATTCTCTCTCTTTCCTTTGTTTTTCTCTTACTTCATTGCATTATTCTCCCTATCCTTACTTTGTTCATCTGTCTGCATTGCTGCATTCTTAACTTGGCTTTATTATTTCCTCATTTCTCTGCATTCCATATTTTATTTGAAATTGTTCAAATATTTTGAAAATAATTGGAATCAGTTCATTACCTTTCTACAGCAGATCTACTTGCTAAATACGAACAGAGTCATTTTCCTGGGAAATAAAATTATTAGACACTGTCTTTAATTCTAGTTCTTAATCTCTAAAATCAAAAATTTCATAAAAAAWTTATATACATATAAACAATCAAGTATTGGCCATTCTTAGTCTAGAACCTTGAACAGTGTACCAGATTACTTTGCTGCTTCCCCTTTTACCACAGYCCCATAAATACAGACTCTGCTTTTCTTGTTTCTTTTGGTTTTTGTTAAAAAAAAGAGCTAATGACCATTTTGTAAAAAAAAAAATGGCTTCTAAACATTATCAAAGAGAAGGAAGCTATAATATTTCTAAAGAAAGATTTATTTTAATTTTTTTTATGGCACTTGTACAATTTTAATTCCTGAAACTGTTTCTATTTTCTTGGACATAGAAGAATTTTACTGCAAATTTTTTAAAAGTTGAGTGCATTCTGCTTTCAATTTCATTTTTGAAAAGCAAAATTCAGGAAGAATCTTTTAAAAAGTTGATTGAAGTCTAGAGAAACAGCTGACATTTTTCACCACTATTTTTTTTTTGTTTGTTTCAAATATCTATATTCATGTACTCTCAAYAAGGGAAGAAGGGTCTTATTTTCCTGCAAGTGAAAAGTAATTATGTGTTTAATTMTATTTCAGATGTTTCATTTCAAGGTCACTAAGTAAATGCTCTCCAGTAGTACAATTTTTAATGTACTAGCACAGCTSTTATTGGGTGCTAATCTGTAGTCTGTGTATGGGTGTTTATCTGTATATTAAACTTTATTGATAAATTTGTCCTCTCAGAATTTTCAAGACTGACATTTTAATGGTGCAGTTTTGTAATATTACTCCACAAGTGGAAGGTCTTCCAGCTTTGTGATAAGACTATTTTAATCCTGTGAAAGAAGACTGTAGGCAATATCTGATTAGGAGGTAAATGCAAGTTGTAGTGCTGTTCTTTGCATTGAAATGAAAGTAGATCGTGGCTGGATGAGCTACTTTTTTAATTGTTGTTCTTGAAACATTTTTTAATTGTTCAGAATAACTTTATTGCAATCCTCACTAACTGCCCACTGCCATCCTGAATAAACTCTGTCTGACTATTGATAAAATGTAGCATCTGGGAAAAGCATGTGAGGGTAGATCAGCTCTACTTTAAGAATAGGATAAGGAACAGCTCTATAATCAGCTAAATCTTTGACTGCAAAAGTAATTTATCAGGTTTGAAATTCTGTAGCTCTTCAGACAGAATATGGCTGAGCTGACCTCTTTTTTCATGAGTTAAAACTTTCTTTGTTGAACTTCTCATGGCTTCTTCAAACAAACAAAGAAAGACCCGACTGTTCCTCTGCTGAAAGAGGCACATTACTTGTCAGTCCAATATCAAAGTGCTTATCAAAGGCTTCTGTCAGGGACAGAAAATAATTTTCTAGAAATATCTGCAGCTCTTTCATCTTACCAAAGTGAATTGAGATGGACCTCTGGCTCCCAGAATGCCCTGAGAAATGGAGAGCATGAGCTATTGTATAAGTAAACTATGTAAATGTCGGGCTGTCCTTCTTCTGGTAACCTTGAGAAATAAATAGCAAACTGAATACACACAGATGYCGTTCCTTTTCCTACCAAAACTTGCAATAAATGTCAGGTTTCAGGCAATATATCGCAATAAAAAAGTGCTGTTTCAGCATGTGGCCACTGAGTCTGAAGTTGTATGGGGAAGAATAATGCAGGAAAGTCTGTTTTTCAAATAGTTTGTACATTTGATTTTCACACCTTCAATCATAAAGAATGCTTAAGGACAATGATGAGTAAAATGAGCTCATTGTTCAATGGCCATTCTTGGGATTTGGGTTTCAATATTGATGAAGTGCACAAAATAAGAGATTAAAAAAAAAAAAAAAGCATTTTGAGGGTTGTTCTGGAAATATATTTTAGTTTATAATTCATTATACTTCCAACAGAAAAAAAAAAAAAAAAAACCCCAACATTTTGAGGGTTATTCTGGAAATATATTTTAGTTTATAATTCATTATACTTCCAACAGTACTGAAGTTAGGACCTCGGTAGCTGATTCATGCCAGCTATGCATGAGTTAAAAGAAAGTTTAGTCAGAGAGTTTGAAGTTAAATAAGAGTGGGAAATTACTACTTGAAAAGTTTTGCTCCAATTAAAACCTCGAACAGTAATAAAAAGAAGCTATTAAAAGGATTTTCATGACAGAAAATAAAARCTTTTGCTAAATAAAATTGTAAGAATAAAAATAATATTCATTGTCCATAAACAATATAAAATTTATTTGTCTTATAGCATATCCTTGGAACTTATTTGACTAAAAAAAAGATTATTATACAATTTCACACCTGTGAGTGCTCCTTAGGTCTGGCTATGTCCTTCTTAAAGAAAGTCAACTTAACTTAATCTTGAAAAGGCTTAGTAGCTCCTGCAGTTTTGAGTAWCATCAATACTCACTAAAACAAAAATAAATCTTAATGTGGATGTTCAGAACCTTTCAAGAAAACACCTATAAATATTAATGCTGCATTTTAGAAGCTTTGTATTCTGGAATTTTTATACGGTGTGGATAAAGCAAAAGGTGTTTTTATCAGCAAATAGATTGAATACTTCCCTAGTGGAAGGACAATGAGGAAAAACTTTTGAAAACCCTGAAAGAAGAAAGAGCTAAAGCAGTGAATGAAAGAAAAAAACATTCCAGAAAATATTTGCACTTCTGTTTGGACGAAGGAATGAAAAAATGGCTGTTAAGGAGAAACCTCAATGTTCTGAAAGATTTCTAGTGAGATTAACARAAATGACTGTACTGGTAGTCACTAGATTTCTCTCAGAAGAATGAAGATACTGTGAAAAATTCAGAAAAGTAAGCTCAAAGTCTGTGAACTCAATATCAGTCTTCTTTCTGTTGAACTTCTCACTTCAAGAAAGGTATGAACCAGCTGAAAGAAGGTCATAAGAGATTAATGGACAGCACCTTTTACCTGTGGCTGAATGGTTTGATTAGCCTACGGAACATAAGGAAGGGACGACAGTATGAAAATAGTTTTCGGTTATGCTATAGGTTGCAAAGGGGTAGGGCCTTTTTTGCTCTCTGTTCCATGAGGGAAAAGGATGGGACATGGTAGGACAAAACATGACAAGGCAATAAATTGAACAAAATAATATTGTAAGTCATAGAAAGGAAGGCATTGGATAAATTTTAGAAGAAAATGAAGGCAAYCATTAGCTACAGTATCAGTGAAACAGAATGCCTGTGAAACTTGTAAAGACTACTATCACTGGAGGAGAAAGAGATAAAGTGAATGTCTTCCAAGACAGAAACTGAAGTAGATGACCTTCCACCATTACTTGTAAATATTTTTAGAGGTCTAGAAGTTTTCTCCTGGCAACAGAAAGAAAAAGTTGCACAAATCATACATAGATTTCGATAATTTTGCTGTCTGATTCAGCATAGTAGAGTGCTCTTAGTAATCAAAACAAATCTAAACTCTTGACACAAAAATAAGAAAAATTTATCCTTGAAACACTTCAAGTGATTTAACTTTCAATATTTTTTTCTTTTACACAATATATGTATGTTAGTCCGCTCTTAACTTCTTTTCAATTATGGGATCAAAGCAAGAAAAAGCATTCTTTATCTCTTCCCTGTAATAATTCAATTTAACAACTAAATATTCAATCAGTAATCATGAGAGCTCAGCTTTAGAAAACACAACAAGCTTTCATTACAATTGTCTTAAAAAAAAATCTTTGTTGCTGAAAAGGTGTTTATATAAGTACAAAAGAAGGAAATGTGAAAGTCAGAGAYTCAACTATCAATTATTTGTCTACTAAAGCACAAGAGCAGGTAAGTTCATTTAGGGAATACAAAGTAACAGAACTTTCCCCATAACCCCACTCCCTAAGTTGGGAAAATTCAATCTTGCTGTTTTTCAATGACATTTTTAAAAGAAATTTACAGAAAAAAAAAAAGAAAAAAAAAGAAAGCTTTATTATCTTAATAACATCCTGGAAAAGAAGAAAATTTTGTACTTCTTTTCATGAGCAATAAGATTTATAAAGCTGCAGTCTCATCTGGATTTTGCATAATCATTTTTTGCATAAGAYATTTGGAAAACTTCTGTTTTACTGTGCTAGTTCCACCTGGCTCAGTCTATGCTGAGCAGTTCAGTCTTGGAAGTGTAATATTCAATATCATACTTCAAAATGAGTTCTTCTTCAATGTGCTATAAGAGATAGACAAAATTTTAAAATTTTACTTAGGTAAAGCTGGTTGATGACACCTAAGTTGAGATAGGTAATACAAACACCAGAGTTTAAAAAATCAGTGGGAATGGCAAAACAATGAAAAAAAAAAAGATACTAAAATAGTCAATAAGGGGCCAGATGAGCATGCCAAAGTCTTCAAACAGTAGAGTGATAACCAGAAAAAAAGATACTATAAGAATTCTTCATTCATTTTCTAGAATACATTATGTCTGTTGAAAACAGAAGGAAGGCATATCCCCACACTTGTATAAAGTCTCTCTGTTTACAGTAGCAGTAGTAGTGGTAATAAACTAAAATGGATTCTATAAGTACATGTAATACAAATGATAATCATATTACAAATCCAAAACAAAGCCATTAAAAAAAAAATTTCTATATCTAGTATTTAAAAATGTGAGGGAGTTTTGGGGTTGAAAATGTCATTATATTTCTTGAATTTGCAATCCTTTTATTGGGAGTTGAACAGTTTAACCTTTTTTTGCATATTACCAGAAGTCCAGCACCAAATGTTTTAATATTTAATTACCCTTTGTCATTGCATAGTAGTGAGGGCATTCAGGAAGGTGAGGTTATTAAAGCAATAAGCACCTGTAAGAATGAAAGTCAGGAAAATACAACACTGGAGCATACTGAAACAAGAATAGACTTAGGCAGCTGGTGAAAGCACTCTGATTTGGAACAAAAGACCTTTCTTGAAATCTGATTTGATTAAAAAAACATCTAAGGGTGTTCTATATAATTTCATATGTTTTATATAAAAAATTAAAACTTTTTAATGGATATTATTAATATTATTTTGACAAAATATATTTTCTAACTGCAACATTGTGCCATGAAAGCTCTCAGAATATTGAAGCTGCTTTACTGAGTCCACTAAATTGTTTGTGCCTTTCTTTTGTTCAGTTTTCCAGAGCTCAGATAGGGTTGAAAAAGTCTGAGTAAAATAAAAGCATGATTAATTATTTTAAGAAATTATTGCTATTCCATAGATCAATCCTGTCATCTTCTGGGAATTGATTTTTTTATGTTTGTATATGTGTATGCATGAAAGTATAAACTCTTTGCTAGAGCATCTTGTTTTAAATGCAGTAATATAAAATATCACCTGGTTTTTATTATTATCAAAGTGGCAATTTGAGGATCCAATAAAACGGAAATTAACACAATACTACAGCTAACTTGCATATGCAAATTGAATTTTTGTTTGCTTAACACAAATGGTTTTGGAGATCACAGTAATGATACTGATTTAATAATACTTATTTGTGTTTTGCACATATGTCTGGGCAATCCCAAGCACAAATGCAGGCTGGGAGAARAATGGATTGAGAGCAGCTCTGAGGAAAAAGACTTAGGACTGYTGGTTGACAAGAAGTTCAAGATAACCCAGCCATGCAGACTTGCAGACCAGMAACCCAACTTTATCCTGAGCTTCATCGAAAGAGGTGTGGCCAGCAGGGATGGGAGCTGAGTCTGCCCCTCTGCTTTGCTCWGGAGAGATCCCACCTGGAGTGCTGCATCCAGCTCTGGCKGTGACACAWGAAGGACATCAGCCTGTTGGAGCRAGTSCAGAGGAGAGCCACGAACATGCTCAGAGGGATGGAGCCCCTCTGCCAGGAGAGAGATGGGCTGAGACAGTYGRGCTGCTCAGCCTGGAGAAGAGAAGGCTGGCAGCAGCCTTCCAGTATCTAAACAAGGACTAAGGAGACCTGGGGATGGACTTTTGGCAAGGGTAGAAATGGCTTTAAACTGAATGAGAGTATGGTTTAGCTCAGCTATTGGGGATAAATTGTTTATTATGAGGGTGGTGAGGCATGAGAAGAGGTTGCCCAAAGAGTTGAGATATTAGGGGAAAAAAAAACCAAACAATTTTTTTTTTGTTTTGAGACATTTGTCTCCATCAGAGATGGACAGAGGCAGAATTTCCTGATACATCTTTAACATTATTCCAGGTGTGTTCCACACATTTTGTTGCATGTATCCTGGTTTTGATAACTATGCATTATTAGTTCTTGTAGTCAGTTATTTCTTTAGGCAGTGACATTGTTAGTTTCTAAATTACATTATTATTTTAGATAAAATTAAAAAAAAATGTTTTCTCTTTATGACTTAGAGGACAAGAGGGGGTTGTTTGTTTAACTTCACGCCCCCATGAGTTTGTTCTAATGTCTAGCATTCACTCCAAAAATATTAATTTAGATTTCCTTTTTCCTCTTACTGTAGATGTCAAGTRTAGGGAGTCTTCATTTCTCTAGGTACTGAAAACTGATTATCCTTGCCTATTATAAATAGTAATCACTTTTATACCAAAGAGACCAAAAATGCCTTTTTCATTTTCTTGTCTGCTTTTTTAAAATCGCAGCAAAGATTCGCAATATGCTTTTTAGCATTTTTATTTCCAAGAGACTGTTAGATATGATTCTACAGTGATTGCTACTATTTAGTGCTTTAACTGCAGTTACTGTAACTCTAGCCGCCAGTCTCACTGGATTACTCAAGACTAAATGACTTAGGACTGTTTCACTTCCCTTGGGCTATTTTAGCAAATAGCTAAAGGGGTTGAGAAAATAGCTCAAGGAGTTGAAAAATGTCTTCTCAGAACTCTCTTACATTCTGACATTAAATCAGCTTGAATTTGAGTTAGTGTCATCACTTATTTAAAGATAATAGGCATTTCTAGAAAAGTGAACAGACATGATTTTAAATTTGTTTTAAAAACTGATGTTGAAGAAAATAGCCCAGATATAGGTAAATAAAAATAGGTTCCATGCAGCAGTGTACACACAAACAAAGTAAAAACTAAAAGGCAGCACAGTTTCAYCTTAAGATGGGGGAATACTGGCCTGTAGGAGGTAAGCACAGTCACACAAGGCCCAAGAGGGAAGAAAKTGAAACATTTCAAGAGCACTTCAGAAAGTTTGTATGTTAGAGAATTTCCTTGGATTTTACATTTGATTTAAGGCATACACATATGAATTTGTATTCAGACTGCTGAATTATAGACATTTCACTGAATCCATCCGCTGACATCATGCAGTTTCTGTAGATGGGAGAAACAGATAAGCATCCAGAGAACCATTCAAATCCCGCATGGACACAGCTTAACATCTGCTTGAAACACTGATCAAATTATTGAGTCCCTGTAGACATCTGCCTAGCTAAATTCATTAGATAATTCTGGTGTGCACTGGAAAAACAATCTGAACACAAGTGTCTGTTCTGAGGAGGCATAAAGCAAAGCACTGCCCGTCAGGTGTGCCCTGTCTGGGCTGCATTAATGCCTTTGCTATGTGTAAGGAAAAAAAAAAAATCAGCAGTGAAACAGAACCCAGATGAGCCGCTAACAAACTTACTTCTTTGTAACACAACTGTGGAGGGAGAAAACTGGGTAGCAGGAACTCCAGCAGGAATTTCTAAGGGGCTTTTAAGTTGTGGAGAGAACCAAATAAGTTGGAGTGATCTGATTAATGAGGTCCTCTGCATCTGACCATCTTAGAAAAGTRTTTTGCAGGGAAGACGTAGCAGCAGAAGCACCTGATCAGGGAATATCCAGCATGGACATCCAACACCCTATAGGTGTATGAGCCCACAGTGAACTTCTGCATGAGCGGTCTAAGTTGTCTAAGAAGGACAAAGTTTTCTTTTCTTATGGCAGCTGGACCACTGAATTTCAGAAATACTAATCAGTGGACAAGGAGGGAAAAAGAAACTTGATTTTCACAGTGGATATGGCGCAATTTTCAGAAAAGCACTACCCCAATATAGGGAGAAGAATTCTTATGCTTCCTGTGTGACTTGGCTGTTTCTTTAAAAACAGTACTTGTAAATGTGCACTATAAACTTGAAGCCATTTTCCCTTGTGCTGTCACTACATGCCCTTGCCAAAAGTCTCTCTCCAGCTCTCTTGTAGGTCCCCTTTAGATACTGGAAGRATGCTGTAAGTTCTCCACACAGCATTCTTTTCTCCAGACTGAGTAATCCCAATTGTCTCAAACTTTTGACTCTATAGTGACTGGAGAGAATAAACCAATTTCATCAGATCTGGTGGCTGGATGGCCAGTGTTCTCTTTTTTTCTGGCTCTCTCTAGATTGTGGGTATTTTTCCTTCAATTCCTGTAATCTTAAATTCCTTTAATTCAAGTGCCCAGGTATTTTCCTATACAATCTATCTGAATCCCTTAATAAGCCATTTCAAGACCATCCCACTTTATTTGCTCTCTAGTTAATTAAAAAAAAAAAAAAAAAAAAAATCTGATTTGCGGAACAGGTCTTAGTTTCACAGTTTCTGGGGTTTCTGCATCCCTGCTTTGGCCATTTCTCATTCAGCAAGTGTCATACACCTCTCAATAAGTTGTTTCCTGAGTTGTCTAATTCAAAATAATTCAGCCATAGAAGCACATGAAAAAAAGGCATTGCAAGTGGGTCTCCCTTCAWGCTCAGCACTGCCAGATTAGTTAAAATTTGATTTTTCAAAACAGATATTATACTTTTCAATATTTCTTTAAATACTTGATATTCACCATGGGTGTGCCTTGTGAAAGATCCTTTTCTTACCTCTTTGCCTCCCTTGCTTTCTTTACTTTTTTTCTCTTTCCCTCCYGTTCCCCACTTTTATTATATCTGGCAGGATGAGAATAAAAATTACAACAGTCTCCAGTCAGTTCTATTATTTCTTCACCTCTCTAGTTCTTACATTTTTGAAACTTACATTTTTTGGATAAAGCTTTTTCTTACATTTTGGAAACTTGACATATTCAATAGGTTGCAATCAACTTACAACATGACAAGAATTTCTGTAAGTAAGCAGTAATTATCATCTACTTCCAGTCATAGATATCTGTTGCCCTATACAAATAGTTTATTCTTCTGTAAAAATCATAAGAATCATTAAAATATGTTCCAACAGCAAAAGTTTGAAGGTTAGTAGCATCTTTATATGATGMGATGAGAACATGCATGAGAACAATTATTTCCTTATCCTGACCATATATTTAAAWTTTAAAAGAAGTTTATAAATTATTTAAATATTATTACTTATTARCATATTTGTCAGTGTCCTTCTGACAGACCTTTTGACTTCCCAAATTCTACTTTAAGTGTATCGTTCATTACATATATACATAATTTTCTCTCTTGATTRCCAAGCATAATCTCGAGTGTGCAGAACTTCACAAAACTTGTCATATAAARCTTATCAGATGGGATTCACATTAAAAACACGAATTTCTAGACAYAGGATGACATATGCTACGTAGAGAGGAGAAAGCTCTATGCAAAATTACAATTAAAACCTTTAAATTATTTTCTCCTCCTCTCTTGATAACTAGCTTTGCAATTTTCTGTCTGTCTTGGTTATGTTCCCAGCAGGTTATTAACAATTAATTAGCAATACATCTCAAATGTTCTCTGCACTAGTGTACTGATTGCTTGGCACCAGAATGGTACTCCACTTGGTAAATAAACTGTAACCATAACCATTTTTTTCTAGATGAGACTTATACACAGTTTACATATATTTTTCATGCTATATTCCAGTCTTTACCWAGCAGATGTACTTCTAGGAGATATAAAGACTATATATGAACTTTGCGTGAAACTATTTAACTATTCCACAACATATAAAAAATAGAATATTTTACTTGTGTCATATCCCTCTCATCATTCCCCTGAAGGTTTTTCTCYCTTTCATTTTCATTCACTATCAGAAATCTTGTTTTTGCATTAAAAGAGAAATTACGAAAAGTGACCTTCCCCGAAACTGTTGCATGATCAAAACAAAGGCACAAAACTGCAGATTCTGAGCAGGGTCAAATGAAAAGATGTCAAAAGTAAAAATAAAACAACTAAACTTTTGTCATACACTACCTAAAAAATATAGGTAAATGTTCTACTTATGTGTTCAGTAATAAAAGCTACACTGCAACACCCCAGCAAATAGCATATAATTTATGAGACATTGTATTACAGGATGGAAATAGTACAAGAGAATAGACTTTCTTTTTTTTTTTTTTTTTCTTATAAA
>NW_026623384.1:221406-225906 GCF_030028575.1 Malurus melanocephalus | reverse complement strand
TGCACAAATAAAGCTGCTTAATTTTTACAAGGCTTCTGAGAATAGGATTTACACTTACATTTTCGCATCCTGGTCTCATGAGAAGCCCATGGAAAGTCAGTTTTAATGTAATTTGAATAGATTTGTRAGGCAAAATCCTGGCTCCACTGACTTCAAAGATGACAGGATTTCACCCGTATCCTTCTCACCAACCTAACRTTGTCGAGCATTTTTATCTTTTTTGGCAGTACCACAGCACATTGACCCCATACCCCATAAGTGGAGCACAGAAATCTCAAAGAAAGCTAACATTTTGGCATTTATTTGAAGCTGTTTCRTAAAGTTTCTATAGAAAGCAATTATATAACAAGACTTTCACACTAATGTCTTMCCAGAGTCAAGATCCTGATGTGACTTCCAAAGCAGCCATGGATTAGTGTTATTTCTTCCTTGTAGATCTTCCTTTTATTCTTTATATCTTTCAAAAACCTTATTATACTATTCTAGTAAAATTTTCTGTTCCGTAACTTTTTCATAGTGTTGCAATCAACCATACAAGTAATTGCATTGCACTTGATGAAATTATGAAAGAAATATGAAGTTGCCAATTGATCAGCTTCCTAAACTTCAAGATTTKCACATTGTTTAAATGGAATGATCCTTTGATCTCCAAGACAGATGAAGATGTTCTGTTAAAAGTATTGATCACATTTTATTTCACTTAGGTAGAAATTAATAACTTGGTTTTGGTTTATARTGTATTCCTTAATACTGATAAATCTCCACCTCTCACCTATTTCTTTCATGCATTAATAAGCTCATGACAGAATACAGTGTATACAATTCTAAATTTGTGGTATTCAGGATGTTAAACAAGATGATGAAATTCATTACACTTGTACTTAAACATAATAAATAAGCTTAGATTTGTACGTATATACTACTGTAKAGACATACTTCTAGTATGTTTAGGAGAGAAATTAGAAAATAAAGAAAATTTTGATTTTATTAACAATATATTTCCCTCAAATACTATTTACAGAAATAGTAAGGGGAGGGGGGGTGGTTGTGTTCATATTAAGGATGAAAGGAGAATATTTTTACTTTTGTTTCTCTTTAAGAAAGCTATCATCTACAAATCTTCTAAAAGYAGTAGTGAAAAGAGTTCTCATCAGTCCATTTCATCTTTGATCTTCATCTGGGGGGAGAAAAACAATACTTCCTTAAGGCTGAACACATCAGCAAAATCTTTTTCGGGTTCTTAGAGCTAGTTTAAACTTCCTCTGGAAGTTGTTATCTAAAAAATTATAACACCAGTCCAAATAATTTATGACACATTTGTAATTTTGCTTAGAAGAAGGCAAGGATGAARCAAAACAACTATTACACGTTTTCCTAAGGGTATTGTTGCAGTTTGATTCTAGCAAAGGGAAATGAATGTCTGAAGCCTTAATTTCATTTCTAGGTGTTGTCACTTACTCCTTCTGAACATACAGCAGGTCACAGACTTTAATTMATTATGTTTCATATATAAATATAGGCATTTAAATCCACTTCCAGACAGTGAAATTAAAGACGAGCTAATAGGTGGCCWGGCATAGCAACACATTTTYGTTTTTAAGGAAACAAAATTTAYCGTTRGCTAGTTTTGTCAATGCTGTTGTTYGAAATGTTTCTCATTTTAATTAAGGCAAATATTTTTACAAGGTCTGGGAGTAAGAGGAGCATTCTGTTTGTTAATAGAATGATCAGGAGTGTTGGCACTTTATTCTACTCCTCTWAGTTCCAGAGATTTCCAACACAGCAGAATGGTTTTATGAATGCAGGCTGATTCCAAATGGTAGTCTGGACATAAACTCATACTGTAGTATAAGACCTCTTATCCTGTCAGAGACATCCACACAGGAMAGAAAAATGAGATGCAAATCCATGAGGACAATGCATGGCCTAAATTGGTATGTTAGCAGAGCAAATGCCATGATCCGATTGTGTTAAAAAAATAAAATGCATTTAGCATTCTTTTAAGTACAATGGAACATTGTCACTCTCGTTCCACGGACAGTTTGATCTTTAGTCACTTGAGAGCAGGTGATGTGGATCCTGCATACTGCCTGACTTTCAGTCCTCACTCCAGAGGAGCTCAGGTCTTCCATGGCCATGTCACAGCTGCCATCAGTGTAAGCATGGCTGACATGTCATGCATTGCTTTGCTCCAAGCCCCATTACATGTCAATGATAGCACAGCTGGAGACCACGGTGGGTGCTTCAGGTCTAATGGCAGCGGCTGCCTTGCCAGAACAGCCAGGCCTTGCCAACTCACSTCCCTACTGACTGCACCAGCACTGCCCGTTATGGGAGGGAAGAGAACCATCTTCCGTAGAAACACAACAATTTGGGTCATTGGACCATGCTTAGGTGTCATTTGAGACTGCAGTCTGAGGTCCATCACCTGCCTTCTCGCTGCCAGACCAAGACAACATGAAACTCCCAAGGCAGTTACATTAACAAGATGAACTGTTTGAATAAAAGCAATTATTGTAAAATGAAGAAATATTATTTGAGAAATTTTGATAATGTTGTTATTATAGGGAGGTGTATTCTGCAAATTCTGCTTGATCAGTCCTGACAATGGCCAGATATTAAAATAATTTGCAAAATAGACTATTTACTTATCTACCATTTACTTTTAAAAAATCGTACCAATCAACTTAACTCTATCATCTTAACTAATCAACTTAACCAATCAACTTAACTATCATCTTATGCAGATGAGAGCAAACCCATACCATACCAAATATTTGATAATTCTCACAACATTTATTTCTGTATTTTAAGTTCTGTATAATAGTCTGCCTGTAGAAGACAAACATGTTTTATTTATGGTTAAAATCTCAGTGTAAGAGAGCAAATAATAATATTTTTCCTGCATTGCACCAATGTTCTCAAGATTTTCAAAATTACTTTCCTTCAATAATTCAAATATGAATTTACTTTACTTTTTTAGAGAAGTATTTTATTGAGTCTGAAACTGAATAGTGTTGCACCTGAAAGCCAAAGCATAACCTTCTCAGTTTTTGACATCCTTACGAGCACAACAGTTATCACTGGAGAGAGGAAAAAAGTTTCCTCTGAATAGAAAAAGCAGATTTTATTTTATTTTTTTGTGACTCTGATGGGTAAAACAGTAAATGGACTGAGCTTTATAACACAGTTTCCTACACGAATATCCCTCTAAGGATGTAGATATAAGCCTTTTTGAAATCAAATCCCAAGGGAAAAATATGTCAGAGGATATTAGAAAAAGCTGGCTATAGTTCACACTTGATTTTTAAATAGAACAAAATCAAAACTGAGCAAAACCACACAAACCCAGTAAGTTTAAAGGTCTTTTTTTTTTYTYTTTYYCCMYRWKAWWATMTMWWWTYTWTTTTTTTTACATGGAAGGTCAATGTATTTTGACACTTATCCTCCTCTGATTCACCYAGATAAAGAACATGAATAACTTCATCAAGATCAATAGTCCTACTATTGTAGAATCTGAAACATATTATACCCCATAAAAGATATTCTGCTACCTACTTCAGGCACTATTAGTTAAGCACACTATTATAACAATTTGTTAGAAAACACTGTAGAAAGCAAGAATAATTATTCAGTTTCACTCTCAAATTTACAGTCACAGCAGCGTGTGTTCTATTACCCTGATAGTGGAAAGGATTCTTTTTTTTGATCAGATATCGCAACTCTTCCTAGAACTTTGTGYTGCTTTCACAAAGAGAATATCATGAATGCAGCTTCCAGTTCTACAAAATTGCTTGTGAACAGGGAAATGAGGCACATACCTGTACCTGGCTTGTACTTCCTAAAATGAATAGATAGCTTGCGAAGAGAAAGAGGAAAGGTGAATCAAATCCTTAGGCTACCAGCTACACYGCAAGGTAGTGTGTCATTTTGGTACCTRGTGTCATTTCTATTGTGCTTCACAGATGTTAAGTACTTAGTGTTTTAGCTTCACAGGAAACTAAGGGAGAAAAGTCAATGACTTGGCAATAAAGGRTAGAGCACTAGATATATGGCTTGAGTGCAGAAATTTGCTTTGTGAACTCTAATAAATCATGCCGTTCCTATGTTATTTAGAAGTCAGTAGATCTCAGAAAGGCATGGAGCTCATTTGGATGTGGCTGTAACACTAGGTTTATCAGGTTAGGGTTAGCAACCTTGCCTCCAAAATCTATGAACTGAGCTCGGGAGCCTCCAATAGCCAAGTCAATGCTTGCCAGTTTTTTCTTAGACCCTGAAAAACAGCTCAAGAGAAGTGTGGAACAAAGAGCATGAGGAAGGAAGTGAGACTAATATCTGATCTTTATAGAGGAGAGATTTTGAACAGTAGTATTAATCTGTATGTTCAGCTTTTCTTTGCATGAAAGGTAATATAGGATGAGATTTATCTTGACATTTCTAGGTCCTCAAAATTAATCACATACAAGAAGAGAAAAGAAAAAAAGATAAAGAAAAAAAAAA